>NC_041391.1:720992213-720996148 GCF_002162155.2 Triticum dicoccoides | reverse complement strand
GCAAGCTTGACCAGGAAGACATCTTTTCTTGCTTCATCAACCAGTCAGTAGACCGTTGTTAGCCAAAACGATGTGCTAGAGCGCAGCAGCGTGACGATCGCCGTGATGGAGAAGAGCCCAATGCTATGCGTGGCAATGCTAGCGATGGTGGAATCCCAGAAGATGGCCGCACCACCGCGAGTGCCGATCGCCGGTAGGATCACTACTAGGAAAAGGGCTATAGATGGAAATGACACTAATGGCGCACCAGACATGTGGTGCGCCATTAGTATATACTAATGGCGCACCACCTTCTGATGCGCCATTAGTGTTGAAACTACTAATGGCGAACCCTGCCCACGGTGCGCCATTAGTACCAAATTTTTTTTGAACTAGTGCGCCTGTCCAAACATACTAATGGCGCATCCACTAGTGGTGCGCCATTACTAGTTGTAACTAGTAATGGCGCACCAGCCAGAAGGTGCGCCACTAATGTTATTTTTTTATTATTGTTTTTATTCCTTTTTTTGCAAAAGTACTAATGGCGCACTCGCACGCGGTGCGCCATTACTAGTTCAAACTAGTAATGGCGCACCGTGGCAGAGTGCGCCATTAGTGTTTTTTTTTTGCAAAACTACTAATGGCGCACCATCAGGGGGTGCGCCATTAGTAACCTGGATTACTAATGGCGCATTTGTTGCTGGTGCGCCATTAGTAACTGGGCAGCAACAAGATATTTTGGACAGCCTCTCCTCCCACACTCACTTTCTCCCCACTTCATTCTCTCCACCGCCTCCTCCTTGTCTCGGGTGCCTCCTCTTTTTCACCTCATTTCCACCATAGATTCATTCAAATTAAGTGGTTAAGTTACCTTGTTTTGCTAGGTAAGTAAGGGGGGAAGCTATATTTATGTTGTTCTCCCTACAACAATGTGCACATGCACTTTTTATGGCCTAGCTAGATCTATGTATGTTCGTGGTGTTGCATATGTTTGTGGTGTTGCATATGTGTTTGTGTTTGGAGGTGTACCGGTATTTGAAATGCGATAGTTGCCAATATTTTGCCGGAATGTTGATTCATTTCCGTTTCGGCGAGAATTTTGGCATTAAGCATTCTTTTTGGTCCTATTTTTAGGGAAAGTCATGCCAAATTTTTGCTTGGTTCTAAAATATCGTTTTGCTCTACCCCGCAGGCGACCATGGTCCGCACGATGACCGAAGGCATCGTGAATAGGTTTTTGAGGTCCGCGAAGGCCGAGATGCTTCAAAAGAATGAGACGGAGATAAGATGTCCGTGTCGAAGACGCAAGCTGAATAGCCTTATTGCGTACCCGGATTCCGGGCAGGTGCGGGACCACCGGCTCTTGCGTGGTTTCATGGATGGCTATCGGTGGCAAGGTGATGAAGATGACTACGAAGTCGTCCATGGGGGCCGGGCAAGAAATGAGGAAGGGCAGCAAGACAACCACCGCGGCTCGGGGGGGGGGGGCGAGAAGACGAAGAATCCCCAGGAGATGATCACGACGGTGATGCTGTACACAGTCATCATGTAGAAGATGCAGGACATGATGATGATGCCAGCGGAGCAGACGACGCTGGACCATCGATGGGCTGGGTGCAGGACCCTCATATTCAAGAGCTGCTTCTCAAGCAGACGGATAACGCAAGAGCTGCCGCTCGAGAGAAAGCCAAGATGGATCAACTTGAGTTAGACGCGGTTACTCCATTGTATGAAGGATGCAGGCCCGAGGATACCCGCCTGAAAGTAACGCTCATGGCTCTGGAGATGAAGGTAAAACACAAAATGACCGACGCATGCTTCGACGAGAACATGTCATTCTGGCACGAACGTCTTCCCAAGGGGAACAAGTGCCCGACCAGTTTGGAGGAGGCGAAGAAAATCGTGTGTCCTCTGGATTTACCGCACGTGAAATACCATGTGTGCATGAACAATTGCATCATTTATCGGGACAAGCACGCGGAGTCTACCATATGTCCGGTGTGTGGTGTCACTCGATACAAGAAGAGGAAGAAAGCTCCTCGAAAAGTGGTGTGGTACTTTCCGATCACTCCTCGTCTGCAGCGGTATTTCGCGGACCCTAAGGTAGCAAAGCTCCTGCGTTGGCACGCGGATAGGGAGGAGAAGAAGCGAGAAGATGACGCAAATGATCCGGAGATAGATAAAAAAGACAAGATGCTGAGTCACCCTAAGGATGCGAGCCAGTGGCAAGCGTTGAACTTTGAATACCCAGAATTTGGGAACGATAGAAGGAACATCGTGCTGGGCGCGAGCACCGATGGAGTCAATCCGTTTGGCAGCCAGAGAAGCACACATAGCACCTGGCCTGTGTTCGTGTGGATGTACAACCTTCCCCCCTGGTTGTGCATGAAGAGGAAGTACATTCACATGAGTATGCTAATTGAAGGGCCGAAACAACCAGGGAACGACATCAATCTGTATCTGGGGCTGCTGAAAGAGGAGATTGACATGCTGTGGAAAACGCCAGCCAATACGTGGGACGCCGCAGAGAAAGAATATTTCCCTATGAGAGCCGCACTGCTCACGACGGTGCACGACTATCTCGGTTACGGATATCTTGCGGGGCAGGTAGTCCACGGATTTTCTAGATGCGTAAGGTGCATGGATGACACAATGTATCGCCAGCTAGATAGAGATCCCGGGTCTTCGAAAACCGTGTTCATGGGACATCGAAGGTGGCTTCGCGATGATGACCCGTGGAGGAAACGCAAGGATCTGTTCGATGGTGAAACCGAACCCCGAAAACGCCCGTGTACGAGGAGCGGCGAGGAAATAGACAAGCTATTGAAAAATTGGAAAGACTGCCCACTGCCGGGAAAGAAGCAAAAGGCGCCAGAGCCGCTGCTGAAGGTATGGAAAACGAGGTCTGTTTTCTGGGACTTGTCGTACTGGAAGATCCACCGTGTGCCTCACAGCCTTGATGTCATGCATATCACGAAGAATGTGTGCGAGAGTCTGCTTGGTACCCTGCTCAACATGCCAGAGAGGACCAAAGATGGGCCGAAAGCAAGGGCAGACTTGAAATCAATGGGCATCAGGCAGGAGCTTCACGCTATATATGATGATGATGATGATGATGATGATGATGAGGCTAAGCAGGACACAGAAAGTCGTCGCAAAGGCAAAAAGGCCAAGAAGACCGGAAATGACTACCCTCCCGCGTGCTTCACTCTAAGTCAGGAGGAGATCGAGCTGTTTTTCACCTCCCTCCTAGGAGTAAAACTTCCTTACGGTTACGCGAGGAAGATAAGCAGATACCTAGACCCAGCGAAGCAGAAGTTCAGCAGGATGAAGTCTCATGACTGTCACGTGCTGATGACGCAGATACTTCCAGTTGCAATCCGTGGGATCATGGACGCGCACGTCCGTGAAACGCTATTTGGCCTATGCAACTTCTTCGACGTCATCTCTCGGAAGTCGATTGGCGTGAGGCAACTCAGAAGGCTACAGGAAGAGATCGTCGTGATACTATGCGAGCTTGAGATGTACTTCCCGCCCGCATTCTTCGACGTTATGGTGCATCTGCTGGTCCATATAGTGGAGGATATCATCCAACTCGGGCCGACGTTCCTGCACAGCATGATGCCGTTCGAAAGGATGAATGGTGTCATCAAAGGATACGTTCGCAACATGTCACGTCCAGAGGGAAGCATAGCCAGGGGCTTTCTGACCGAAGAGTGCATCTCCTACTGCACGAATTATCTAGGCATCGAGAACCCCGTTGGTCTGCCCGTCAACAGGCACCTCGGCAGGCTCGCTGGATGGGGTCACCGTGAGGGTCGCCGCGAAATGCATGTCGACTTCGAGGGTCGACTCGCCGACTTTGAAAGAGCAAACCTAGTCGCGCTACAACACATAGACGTGGTCGATCCTTGGGTGGTAGAGCACAAAACCTTTATTAAGAAGACGTACAATGA
>NC_041391.1:720983747-720989594 GCF_002162155.2 Triticum dicoccoides | reverse complement strand
CGCCCCGTCCACACCACACCACCGATGCCTCCCTCTCCCCATCCTCCCCTTCCTCCCCTGCGACCCCACCCCACTCTCGCCGGAGCAGCGCCGCAGGGCCGACACCAACCTCGCCCTCGCCCGCGCGCGCCGCAACCTCCGCCTTGCCAAGTCCGGAGCTGCTCGTGGAGGAGACGTGGCTGGAGGCGATCTCCGTGGCTGGAGGCGATCGCCGGCCCACCGCCGGATCTCCCTGACGCCGGCCGACCACAGTTGATACCCCTCATCCCCTGATCAAGCCTTCTTCAGAGAGAGATAGTGAGGTACCTCATCCCCTTCTGTATTTTACACTACACATACACATAATTTTGCAGTATATCAATGTGATTTTCCAGTACATCTCCATCCATCTGAATTTGACTCATATGCATAATTTTGCAGTACATTATGATTTCGGCTAGATGTGTATGAGTTCATAATTTTGCAGTACACATTACCGGGCTTCCTTCTCTCACTAGATGTAGTGCACAAGTAGATGAACTGATGAACTCATACACATAATTTTGCATATAATTTGTTCAACTATGTCATTATGATTGATAGAATGTAATTATTGAAGAATTAAGAGGATCGGAACCATTGCTTCTCTTTTTGAGAGACATGCTAACAAGAAAGGGAAGACATGCTAACAGACGCGCTCCACTATGCTGTTAGGGTTAAGATTTTTTAGTCCCCGCCCCCGACTCTGCTGCTGAAATTACCGTTGAAATCGAGGTAAAATCACTGTTGAACTGGGTGTAAAATCACTACTGTTGATATTCAAATTTAAACTTGAAAATGAAAATTGAATTGGAGAATTAAATCACTGTTTTTTAGTCCCCATTTCTGAACCTATGCTAACCTTGCAAGCAGCATAACAGGCAATGTACTCCAAAATACTATAAGAACTGGAGTAAAAGATGACTGCATCTCACAGAATATAAGAAATGGGGACTCTTGGCTAAGTATGGCAATGCCACAGAGTATAAGAAGTACTCCTGCATCTTACACAATGATAGGTCTAATTTATGCTACTCAACGAAAGAAGAAGAAAAATGAACTGGACATACACTGAAGAAAAATGCACTGTATCATCGGGTAATTGTCCATGGTTTATACCTGAAAATAAGTTTATCTCACGGCATGAATGTAAGTATCTGTTCCGCATTCATGGGCTATCTACCCAAGGTAAACCTAGAAAATGAGTTATATCCAGGACAAGCCACTGTCAATTAACACTATATACACTGCCAACTGTATTTAGTTAACATTACACTGCCACTACTATTCAGCACAAACGTTTGATCATCTCACTCTACTTACTGTCAGTTGACACTGTATAACTGTCAGCTCCATTCACTAGCAGCAGCCGGCACTTCTGAATCTAATCTTTCTTGGGCAAGCTCGGCTACTTGTTGTTAGTCATTCACTAAAAGATCCTCAACAGACTGCATGCATCTAGTATTAAATTTCTTGGACAGATCATCTCTTTTAGCAAAGGACTGTAATAATCAACTAACTGAAAATTTGACATTCTGGACTATGCTTGGCTCTGGTTTTGTGAAATCTCATCTCTTTTCTAGTGCCATGACTAGTCATGAATTTTATTTTACTTTCCCCACTTTATAACATTCAGAAATTGTTTACTAGCTCAAGCTTCTCCTTTGCACTTTATCACTTCAATCTCCTGCTACCTCAAGCTTCTCGTTTACACTTGTGCCAAGTAGCATTTTTTCCTTGTATAATTATATGGTGGTTGACTGAGCTGCTACTTTTTCCTTGTAGAAGATCGCAGGTCGAGTGGGAGGGATTCAGTTGCGACGACACCGAATCACTAGCAAGGCAGCTGCCTAGAATAATAGGTTGACTCACCTATATATACTACTATCTTGCATCTCTCTCTTGTTTCTTCTTCTATATACTACTATCTTGCATCTCCAATTTTTAAGTAATCTTGCATATGTTAGAAACTACATATATGGTCTCCGGTTTTCTTACCTCTACTCTAAAACACCAACGCATCAACAAAAGAAGATGGTATTTTTGTTACGCTTTCAGTTCGTGTCAGCAGGGAGATATAATGTTTTACAATCTTTCTGGTTATATTGGAGTTAGGTTTTTTGAATATGAGTAGCAGTGACTTGGATATACCTTATGGAGTTGTAACAGTTCCTCTTGGTGCTTAGGTGCATTTTCTTTGTGTAACTTGGTTTAAAAATGTGATTTGGTCTTTTGTGGCATTTGGATGCCTAAATCCCATTTTCTTAATCATATTGCTTGGAAACTTTTGGTTATCTCCTCTCAGTGATGAAATAATTTATATGTGCTGCACTTTTTTCATAATTAGGTAATAACGTTGGTTACAGTTTTGGTAGTTCAAACGGAATGTATCTCATTTTGTAGACAGATTATTTTCTGGAATATCATATATTCAAATTTGTAATGAATGATGGCTTCTACCTGAATTGGTAGACTCTGTGGTGTTAGTTTGTTCTAAATACAGTAAGATAATTTTAACAACTGTAGAACATGTTGAGATTTGCAACTTTTTTGTGACATCAACCAACAGTCCTGTCACTGGGTTATCCTATTTTATATTTTTAATTACTAACTTAAGTTTGAGTAAACAGTGGCAGTGAAGTCCTCATAATAATCAGGCGGATGTTAACTTTCTGATGTCCCCAGAAGTTAACTAAGATTGTGGTGCTAGTAGAGGCACATTGTGGCCTTTTCATCCATATGAAAGTAGAGGCACATTGTGGTGCTAGTTTGCTGGGTTTTGTCTCCGACCATCGTGTCGTGATGATATTGCAGGTACCCCGAGAGGCCCTTGAGTTTGGCGGAATGTCGATTAACTTCCGTTCCGGAAAATTCGGGTACTCCATATGTCCTATTTTCAGCAAAGGTCATGCTGAAATTTTCCGTGAATTTTAGCATGACTTTGCTAAAAATAGGACATATGGGGTACTTGTGACTAATGCATGGGCCGGGGTATCTTAGTAGTTAATTAAGTAGGATCAAGTGCCCCGGCGTACTTGTGACTAATGCATGGCTTTTAGGGTGCCTCGGTGTTGATAAAAACCGAAATGGTGAAAGGTTAGGCTTTTAGGGTGCCTCGGCGTCGAAAAACCCTCAATGATAAAAGCTTAGATTTTAGGATGCCTCGGTGTCGACAAACCCTAAATGATGAGACCATGATCTTGTTCCTTGACAATAACCAACTTTTTGACCAAACTTTGTTTCTATTTAGAGAGAAACATGGCCCACAACGATGAGGCCGGGGGTTCGGGCGGCAAGGCATTCTGGGAGCTGTCCCAGGAGATGGAGGAACAACCTCACTTGTATGAGGTCGCCGCCTTCCCCACCGATCCTGAGACCACGGATGGTGCCGCCGAGGATGACCACACTGATGCCACCACTGATGGTGCCGCCGAGGATGCCACCACTTATGATGGCGGCGCACGCACAGATGGCAGCCAACCGAAGAGGCAACGGAAGGACCGGTGCCCGATCGTGCTCCGCACCCTCAAGGAGGAAGTTACTGAAGTGGACTCCAACGGGAATCCAACAGCGCCCGAACGAATAGTCAAGGGGTACTCGCTTCAGCTCGGGTGCATTGTCCGGAGCACCGTCTCGATCAACACCGAGAACCTGAGGCATCCTGACCGAGGGAATTTGCGCAACCTCCTCTTCACGAAGCTGCACGAACGATACAAGTTCCCCGCTAAATTTGAAAACACAAGCCTCAAAGGGAATAAAGTGAACAATGCTGCCCTCACGAAGATGAGCAAGGCCCTGTCTACTTGGAAAAGCAATGTCAAGAGAATGATCGAGAAAGGTGAGAGTTATCAGAAGATCAACGAGAAAAATCCTTCGATCACCGAAGATGACTACAACGACTTCAAGATCAATTGCTCGAGCACCACAAGCTCCCAATCAAGTGAGTGGGGGGAAACAAATGCGGGAGCTGAACATAGGGGAACACACACTCGGTCCCGGCGGTTACAGAGTGGCGGAGCCTATATGGGACAAGGAGGAGGCGGACCGTGCCGAGCAAGGCCTACCGCCCCTCTTCGATAAATACGGTGACAAGCAGACCAGGAACTTTGTCAGGGCCCGATACAAGAAGGACCCAAAAACAAAGGAGCTTACCACGGATCCGAAGACCAGGCAGCTTGAGCTTGTTCTGGTAAGGAATACACCCCCGCGTAATTAGCTCCATATGGTTGCATTCTAATTAATGAAGCCAAATTTCTAAATGGTTCACATTCCTTTCGCAGGCGACTGAAAGCTGTAGCGCGGGGTCGACTAAGAGCAACCCTTGGGACACCACTCTAAATAGGGGGTTGAATGTAATGAAGAACAAGGATAAGCTCAGTAAGCCGACGTCAGCTGGTCGTGTGGCCGGCAAAGGCTTGTCGACAAAATGGGGGTCATACTATACCGCTGGTGTGCGGAAGGAGAAAAAGACCAGCTCGGAAAGCCAGGCGCGAGAGGTTCAAGAACTCAAGGCACAGGTGGCGCGGATTCCGGAGATTGTCCAAGAGCAAGTGGAACAACGACTCGGAGCGACGATCACCGCCCTTGTGCCTACCTTGATCTCGGGGTTGAGTGCGTGCATTGCGGGCGGCCAACAGGGGCCGCCCCCGATTCCTAGCTTCACGGCCAGCAACTCGCATAATGCGATGGCGGGGCCATTGGTGCCTCCGGCGGAGGCGACATTGGTGTCTCCGACGCCGGCACGGGAGCTTAATGCACCCGGGTGTACGCCGGCCGGCACCACTGCAGCAAGCGGCACCTCCGTCAACTGCACGCCCGCCGTTGGCGGTGCGTCGACATTAGCTGAGCTCGACGCCATCATCACGGTAACTAATTAAGCCTCTCTCGGCCGAGGACTTCATCTCCTTGCCCTTTGACTGGGCATCCCTGACGCCCTACATGTTTTCGCAGGGCGCCGCCGACATTCCGTGCACTCTCCTCCACTTCGTGAACAACGAGTTGGTCGATGTCGCCAAGGGAAAATTGTTCAACCGGGCAACCCCTTGTTCCACGGTACCCAGATGCCACCCAACTTGTTTACGGTTCAACTGGTTCGGGTGCTGCCAGGCTGCGACGACTTGTTACCTCCGATTCGACCCGTCGGGGCCGACGATGATGACGTGATGACCCTCAGCGCCTGCCTGAGCTGGCCCCTGCTTTGGCCAAAGAGCCAGATTCGTTTGGGGGCGGGGGACACCACCCCAAAGACAACACCGCCAGTCGTGCCGGCGCCAAGTCGGCCCCATGGCAAGACCGCAGCAACGGTGCCGGACATCCCTATGCCACTGGATCCAAACATGCATATGGCACAGGATCAGAACGACGACGACGACGATGATACATTTGGCAACGTCGATCAGTACTTTGCCGATCATGGGTACGATGGCGACTTCATGGGGCCTCCTTCTCAAGAACCAAACCCAACAAAAGACGTGTGCGATCTAGCTCGTACCGCGGAGAAGCCAAGTTGCAACAGGAGCCGTCTGGCGTTCAGCTCTCAGGAGACGCCTCCAGCTGCCGACTTCACCGAGCCTCAGATAGGCGAGGTGCGAAATATTATCAGCCCCAACACACTCAAGAAGGCGGTCTGTGAGCAGAACTCGGTCCCATTACAGGAGAAGAAGAAGGCACGCAAAAGAAAGACTAAGAAGGGTGCGAGCCAGCCGGCACCGAGTACGATCCGTGCTCAGGACGGGCCACCTTCACTGCAGGATATCTCGAGGAGGGTGCATGTGGCGGGTAGGGCGATGCTACCGACAAATATGCTCAATGCTGCAACCGGTGCTATGC
>NC_041391.1:720975527-720983360 GCF_002162155.2 Triticum dicoccoides | reverse complement strand
TGGCAAACCAAGATAAGGATAACTTCCTCGTGCCTTACTTTCCCGAGTAAGTCCTCCCCTCAACCGGCCCGTAACATATGAATTCTTACATTTCGATCGTTTTTCTTTTAACATTCCGTGTTTTCTGCAGTGACACATGTTGCACGCTCATCCTCCTAAGCCCCAAATATTCCATGGCCACGTATTTCGACCCGGACCGTCAGTCGAACGTAGACTACACAAATGTCAAGAAGGTTCTTGATGATGTTCTCCCCGGCTACGCCAAATCTGGAGGCACCTTCACCAGGCCTATTCGTAAGTACGGCAAGCACGTGTTCTCCCACAATACGACGTTCTGCTGCGTCAAGCAGCCGCCTGGCGGTCAGAAGGGTGCCTACTACGCCATCCATCACATGCGGGCGATCGTACGGGACCATCATCAACTTCTGCTACCGAGTAAACTCAAAGATTGGGCCGCGATCGTGTCGGCAATCCAGGACGCAGACCTCCGACAAGAATTCTTTCGCATCCAGTCGGAGTTTGCGGAAATCATCCATCAAGATGTCCTTCGTACCTCGGAGCAGTTCTACCTCAGAAATCAACCGTCCAACAGTGACATCGACACAATGCTACAAATGCAGGCTGACAACGACCGTTATTTCATGACTCCCACGATAGACGGCGGCTTCATCCACGCTCCGGTCCCTTGAGTCGAGTCGAAAGCAGTGATGCTGTGTCTAGTTCTAAAACATCGATTGGCTCATGTTGTAATTAAACTTTAATGAACTTGTAGTATGTCTCTTTGGTTTCGAGAGTCGTTCAACTTAGATGTAATCGATGCTATTAATGTCTTGCTTTTGTCTTCCGATCGTTCTGTTGCATACTTATATATTGCTTATGTATTGTCTGTGAATTGGTACTAACGTTTCGTTTGGCTAGTGCATAGCGATGCCGACGTATGTCGTGTACAAGGGTAAGGTTCCCGGAGTCTACGATGACTGGGAGGAGTGTCGGAGACAGGTTCACCGATTCAACGGTAACAGTTACAAAGGGTACACCACTAGGGCCGAGGCCGAATCTAGATACGCCCGCTATCTAGAGGGAGAGGGGAGGGAGCGTTGGAGGAACCGGATGAAGACGAGTTTCATCGTGATGATGCTCATCGTGATGACCGCAGCTCTCTTCTATGTGATGGTAGTTTAGATGATCGATATCGACTTGTAATGTGAAGACAAACTCGCTACTCGCGGTCTCGAGACTTGTAATATAATGTTCTATCTTTGTTCGGTCTTTTCAATTCGGAGACTAATATGATGAATTGTATTCGGAGACTAATATGATGAATTGTATTCAAAGACTAATCTTCTATTGTATTCGATGAATCTGTTGTTGGTGTGTGTTGTCTATATTTTGTCAAATTATACATTTTGTAACCTGTGCAAAAAACAGAAAATAAAAAAATAAAAGAAAAACCTAATATTCATACTAATGGCGCATCACATGACAGTGCGCCATTAGTATGACAAAGCATACTAATGGCGCATCACTGGTAAGTGCGCCATTAGTATGCCATGGTTACTAATGGCGCATCCAGTGGTGGTGCGCCATTAGTATGCCAAAGCACCTGGATATACATGGCCCCTGGGAGGCATACTAATGGCGCACTCTGGCCTATACTAATGGCGCACCCGCGGTGCGCCATTAGTATACCAGATACTAATGGCGCACCAGGTGGTGCGCCATTAGTAAAAATTACTAATGGCGTGCTATTAATGACGCACCACAGATGCGCCATTAATGGCCATACTAGGTGCGCCATTAGTAGGGGTTTTTCTAGTAGTGAATAGCGCAGCCATCCAGCGCGCGCCCACCAATGTCACGCACCAAGCCGGGGGACCAAGTGTCGATCTTTGTCTCCTGCAGGCAGAGGATCACCGGGCGCAGGGCACTAACTAGCTCACTAACCGTGGCTCTCCTGCCGGCGAGTTGAGCCCTCTCACGTTCCAACTCATGAAACCGCATGTGTCGTCAGTCATTTAGGAACAGGTGAATTCTCCGGGAACCAAAGCTACTAATGATAAAAGTGAGCAAACAGTTACACACATCCAGCCAGACCGGGGCGCGTCGGCAACCACCAGTAGCACCCAAAACATGCCGACGACGAGCTGACCTACTGATCCTAACAGACAACATTTGAAAGAAACCTAACTCAATCTGGCTTAAGGCCAGACGGCACCGGAGGCTAGCCCTAGAACTACAGAGCAACTCTAACATGATCACACTAGAACTCCGGTCGCGCCATCAGGGCCAGCGAGTCCAGCCAAGGCGCGTAGGGCATCCACGTTTAGCTTGGTAAGCTTAGCAATGCAGGTGATGTCGTCCTCCGAGAGCGGTTCCTCGAAAGGCCGCACGAGCACCTCGGCCGCCTCCATGGTCATCCTCTCCTTGGAGCCGAGTCCACCCAGCTCCTGCACCAGCCGCAGAGAGGCGTGTTGCGCCACAGGGACGGGGCTGTTTATGGCCGCCTGCCGTGCACTCTGCCTGGTTGGTGCTGAGGGCGGCCTCGCCTTTGGAGGCGCAGAGGAGCGGCGGGAGGCCGGCGGGGGCGATGGCACCGGGGCGGGGAGAAGGGGGAGCGACATTGCGGAACAGCTGCCGGGGTGTCGCCGGTCCTCCCTCCAGCTGAAGCTCGAGGACTTGCTGCGTGACGGCGCCAAGTTGCACCGCGGGGCTCACGGCCGGTGAAGGGGCGCGGCAGGCCGCGCTGACGAGATCGGGGCGCATGTTAGAGGGCAGGGCCCCACCAGACGGGGACTCGGGGGTGGGCCGGGGGTGGGCCCCAAATTGACCGCCGGCCTGACCGTCTTGAAACTCCAGAGGGGCGGCCAATGCGCCCTGGACCACATCCTAGAGCTCCATCAACATGCAGTCAGCACGCTGCGGAGGAGCCAGCTCGCCTGCGCCATCGTTGAAGTAGACCGTGACCGGGTCGGGGGAGGTGCGGGCCGACGGAGGGGCTTGAGGAGGCGGGGCAGGCGGTGGAGGAGGCAGGCGACAGAGCGGCTGAGGAGGAGTGGCCCGGAGCACGATGTCGTCCTTGCGGCAGCCCGCCCCGTGCCGGCGTGTCACCGGCGTGCGGCTCCTATGCCTAGGCGGTGCCTTCTTACTTGCGGCAGCCTCGCGGCTGAGACTCCGGCCCAGCAGGGTGTCTTTCCAGGAACGCCTGTCGCCGCGGGGTTGTCATGGTCGTCGCGGTCGCATCTTCCGTTCCCGAGCTGCAGGCCCTGGCAGCCAGAGGAGGCCACCATCTCCGGCCTGCGGCGCCCTTGGCCGTCCTCAACATGCCTGGTACAAGTCCCCGGGTAGATCGCCGGGAAGGGGGCGTCGTCGTCGGACTCCGAGGAGGGGAGGCCGCTTTGGCGAGAACGGGACGAGCACGGGGATCGCGGGGTCCAGTCCTCGATACGGTCCACGTGCACTAGCAGATCATGGCGCTTGACGCCAGGAGGCGGCGCGACCTGGCGGCTCGGCGGCGAGAAACCAAGCATGGCCTCCACCCGGCCCGCACCCCGCACCGCGCCAGATGGTACGCTTGGTGGGGATGTCCGCGACATCGGAGACCCACACCCAGCAGGCGAACGACCTGGTGTGCCCACGCTCGTGGGTGCGGCTGTCGAGGCGGTCCATGATGCAGAGGTCGCCCAGCACTTCGACGGCGCCCTCCAGCGACCAGAGCTGCATGGGCATCTTCTCGATGACCACGCGGACATGGAGCTTGCAGTCGTCTGGCACGTCGTGGTCGTCCTTGTGCCAGCCCTTGATCGTGAACACGAAGCCGTCCACCTTGACATGCCCGCGGCGGACTGCGTTCTCCTTGTGCGCCGGAAGCTCGAAGTGGACGAAGAAGTCCTCCGGGTCGTGGCTGGTGTCGCGCAGCAGGTGGGGAGGCGTGTGCAGCTGCTCTTCGATGGCCCGGCCCACCGCCATGGGGTTGGCGGCGTGCTGGGACACTGCCGACGTGAGCACCACCGCATGCTTGCGGAGGAGGAACTCCTGGTGCTCAATGGCCGGCGTGGCGATGATGACCATGTGGCTGGAGCGGGGGCGACGAGACAGGTCGGTGTGGTAGGCTTGGCGATCCATGGCGGCCGGCAGGGAGGGGAAGCGGAGCCTGTCTCTGACCGGGCCGCGACCGGGGAGCTGCGCCGGAACTCTACTTTTGAACCTTGGATTCTGCGGGCATTCGCGGCGAAGTGCCCCGGCTGCTTGCAAATGATGCAATGCAGGGGATCTCTGCAGTCTAGCTACTCTACGGTGGCGGGTGTTGAGACAGCGGAAACACAGCCCCTCGAAGCGGCTTAAGAAGGCAGCGCGACCGCTCGAGGCATTAATGACGGGGCGCCGGCCGGACCGCCCCGACCTGGAGCGCCTAGGAGCGCCTACAGGGTTCTTGCTGGCGCGGGGCTGCTTCTTGGATTTGACCGCCGTCCACCCGTCTCCGTCGACAGAAGAGGAAGGAGAGGGACGATCGGTTATGTCAACATTCGGGCATGTGTGACATGAAAGGAAATTAAGAAACGTGCCTCAGATTCAGAAACGCGCCTCAAACTTGTGGTCAACATTCGGGCATTGGCGTACTACAAGTCTACAATAAATGTAAATTAATCAATCAAACAAACAGTACTTGTTAGTATAAGTCAGTAAACTTCTCAAATTAAAGCAGCAGAACCCAACGGTTGCTTCGTGATTTAGTGTTTTCCAGAAAATGAATAGGAGGAGATAAAAGAACAACATGCCAGCACGAATCTGGAAGAAAGACATCTGGTAATAAAGACTAGTGGAAGAATTTGCATGTTCAAGGCGAAGTCGATCTTAAGCTTTCACCCATATGCTAGAACCAAAATGCTCTGCAAATGACAGCCAAGCCGAGAATCCATTGAACATGCTGCAAATACCAACCAAAATGCACGTCTAAGGGCCGGAAACCAAGTCCCAGCTGATGAACCCTAGCTTAGCTAGAACAGCAGAGGCAACAGGATGCATGCATGCATGCATTGTAATTTCCTAACTAACCTTAGGGGAGGTGGCCTTCCTTGCCTTCTCCATCTCTCTAGCCATGGATGAGCTCTCTCTCTCTCTCTAACACGAACACCACGATGTGCCGAATGCAAGCTGGAACACAATGGTCGATGGCTTAGGCAACCAATAGTTGCACCATTTTATAGAGCTAGCTAGCACCACGCATGCATGCGCAACACACCTCCTCTTTGTGGCTACTAGCTAGCTAAGAGACAAGTGGGATATGGTGGTAGGTTTCAAGCAGCTTAGCTTAGCTAGATAGTGTGCCACTTCACCAGCCATCTATTCCATTCCATTCAGGGTTCCTTCAAGAGGCCTCTAAGCCCACGTCCAAATCACCCAGTACACGCTTTCAGCATATATCATATATCATCGATCAGCAGTGTGCATGTATGATTGTGTGTGTGTGTGTGTCTGTGTGAGAGTGTCTTGTCACTGGCTACCAACCATGGGTTGAGCCATAGCCATCAGCCAAGGGAACCAGGCTAACAAACTTCTCCGGCTGCTTTATTTGAGGTGGGACTGAAACCTCCATCTCTCACTCTCTGGGGTTGGTTATGCATGGGACTGAAACTTCTGGTCGCACGCACTCGCGGTCGCAGATTCTTCGGGGATGTATCGAGGAAGCGAGCTTGAAGAAGCCATGGATAGAGGCAGGCATTCTGTGAGGTTGCTAGCTTGCCAGGTTAATTGGCTCCTGGCTTGAGGCTGACACTTGCAACAACCTTAACGTTGCCTAGGCAACAGACTCATCCTGTTTGCACGCGTAGCCATGATTGTTATGTCCCAGCTTTTTGGCATATTCACGACATTCTAGATGTGCTATTTTCTGCATGCATTTTATCTTTATGGCAGCTATGCTACCTGCGGCACAGCACTACTCTGCCTAGTGATCGTTTAATTAGTTCCATGTGTGTGTGGTAAGTAGCTGCCAGTAACTGGCTTAGTTAGTCCTACATGCGTGCTCTGTTTTGCTACCTCCAGCTAGCTGGTTCTAGACGTCTTTTAGTTTTAGGTACATCCATTTTTACTAGACCGGCAACGCGCCTTGGCGCGAGGGTGCCGGTCCAAACTTTTTGGTCAAGCAAGGAATGCTTAGTCGATAGTAATCCAGGTTTATCATGTGTATTCATATATGATAACAATACAATTAAGGAGAAATATATGTCGTTGAACAAAACGCATCCTTCGCGCATCATCATCCAGGTCCCAGGCGCTCATCCTTCGCGCATCCATCATTCATGCGTTCCCAGATCTCTGCTTCTCCTCGTCGCACATCACAAGCACCAGCCCCATGGCGCAGCAGTTTGATCCACGACCATCTCCTGGGCGTGGTCCCTTTGGGCATGACCCGCTCCTACTCCTTCTCCTACCAATCAAGATCGCGCCTTGGCACGAGGATGCCGGTCCGAACGTTTTGGTCAAGCACGTATACGTTAGTAGTAATCCAGATTTAGCATATGCATTCATAGAGGATAACAATGAAGAGAAGAAGAAAGATTCAATTGCGGCTGGCGAGAAGAAAGCCTGGCGATGAGAAAATCACATGTTGTTGTGCCATTGATGGATAGCATAACCTTTTTGTGCAGAACCAAATAGATAGCTAATAAGGAAAGAACAGTACATTGATAGACAGGTTATAGACGACATAACAGAAGCATAATGTTGTTCACTCATACACTGACGGTTCCAAGAAAAGCAGTAAGGTTCAACTCATATGTCACATGAGTACAAAGGCGAAGTGCACATGTCAGTTCCAAAGAAAAGTATAGATGCAAAATAACATGATCCATAGAAATGAAGAGGAAACGATCCACAAGTGAAAAGACATACACAATTGAATTGATTCGGATAAAAGCCCAAGTACATAAGTTGTTAGAATACATAGCATCGGAACAACACCGGCGGCAGATTGTACATATCATCCGCATATTTACAAACACAAACAAGGCATAAAGGCTTTATCAGCCTCTACACACGAATATTTGCCGTGACTGAAACAGGAATACTGAGGGTGGAAGGCGCTTGGAAGGACGCATCACAACAGTCGGCTGGCCTACCCATTCATTTTGCAGGCACAAACTCCAGAATGTGCAACATATGTGCTGCAAATGCTGAACACAGGCGATAGAGATGAAGTTAGGCCACAACAATCTGGCAATTGAACCGAAGAAATGGGACGATAAAAACCATGATTCCATCTCCTAGTCGACCCAGCCGAGCAAGAAAAAAAATACAAAACTAAAATTAAAACACACACACGGCATCACTCAGATTCAGCTAAAGGAATCACACACTAAATAATCTTGCTAGCTCCTCGTCGACCCTGCCGAGCAAGAACAAAAATACAAAACTGAAAATAAAACACACACACACACACACACACACACACACACAGCATCACTCAGATTCAACTAAAGGAATTGCACTCTGGGAATAATGTGTTATGAAGAGAAATTGTGAAGCGTCATCATGTTGACAGAAAAAAAAACTAAAGCAGTATGTGCTTTTGTCCAAAACTCACTGATATACTATGTTTCTGTAAGTGAAATTGGCAGCCTGCATCTTTTAATATGGCACATCTTCAATGGACCGGCTGGCAGAACACTAAAACCTTGTATTTATGTACAAAATTCTTTTGGTGGGCTGCTAGTATAGCATATAAAAACCATAGGTTGTCGGTATTGTGCCACAAGGTGTTCACCATTTTATCAACACATAGAAGGCCAAAGTTATCTATTCTCTGATCAGAAGTAAAAAGAAATACATTATGCA
>NC_041391.1:720907000-720975221 GCF_002162155.2 Triticum dicoccoides | reverse complement strand
GGGGGGGGGTTCTATTTATACCGACTATAGGAGAGAAGACAGTAATATAGGCTTGTACAAGTCACGTCAAAGGCAACATAAACATGCAAGTAGTTGAAAGTGGAGCATAAAAACTCTGCAAGTAAAACATTTTGTGCTTCCGCTATTAATTGATTCAATTTGTGGCTACATGCAGTAGGCTAGGCAGCACCATTTAGTTCTTTAGCAAATCTCTTGATAACAAAGCATATTGGAGAGAGGGAACAAACTACATGTGTCTAAGGTCATAAAAAATCACTCCGTCGATAGCATATAGGCTTCAGATCTGATCGCTTTTTTCTAAAATATTGTCTTGTCGTGTCCACGCAATATTATGCATCTAATCCGAGGGATGTAAGTAACCAAATTACAGTGACTAATGTTTTGACCCATATTTATTTGTTCTAATGTAGCTGAATCGAAGTCACTGAATCAAGCGAATACTATGAGCCGCAAGGCTAAAGAGAACATGTTGAATATGCTATAACCATTTCTTTTATCATCACAGAAGCAAGTATTTCTACCCCGCAAAAAAGCAAGTATTTCTAGCTAATACTACATCGTAATAAATGAATCGGCAGTAATGAATTGGTTAGGCTGCTTCACATTGCAAGAGAAGTCTGCATAAGAATCAGACCTAGCAAAAGGTTGGGTGGTCAGGTCAACCTGAATATTACGTCATTTGTGTGCCTCTCCTCTTGTCGTATGCAGCTGCTCGTGTACTGGTCACCTCCTGGTGGTAGCCGCTCACAAGTGCTCCCTTTTTGATGAAAATGCCCGAGACAAATCACTAACTGAGCCTAATGAAATAGCAAAGAAAGTTTTACTGGCGGCACAAAATGTAGCACAAATCAAGTAGAAGAAGAGACATAGAGCACAATAACTTTTAAACAAATATCAGCTCCATACGATAATTGTGGTGCTAAAACAAATATTTGTGGTGCAGGCTTAGGATTGATTTAATTCTTCTTTACAAAAAAGAGGTAGAGAAGCCGTGAGTTATGATGTAATAAAGACTAACTAAGTAACAAACAGTGTAAGAAAGCAAATTGCTGTGTAAGAGACCATTATTTAATCTTATGATCACACTCAGTAGCAAATGGCTCTAAGGATCAGCGGCTCATACTCAGGAAAACGCTCAGGAAAAATGACATACTAAACCTAGGGCTGGCTCTAGGATTTCAAAGGCCCCAGGGCGAACTCCACCGATGGGCCCAACAGAGAGAAAATTCCAATTCAATACGTCCAAAATTGATCATTTCTGAAGCTACAATAAGCCGAAACTAAGCATATCTTGGGATAACTTGGCAGAAAAAAGTACAGGAATGCATTGATTGTCACTATAAGTATGGCCATGTAAGGTTCATCATTATCTTATTATTCTGGTAGTGATCCTAAAACAATCATTATATTAAGCATGGCTGATAATATGTTCCTATAACAAATAGCAACATAATGACTCAGCATTCGGTACATGAGAGCTAAAGCAAACTTACAACAACATCCTGCATGATTTTAACAGCCTCATCGATCTTTTGCTGCTCCTCTTTGATTTCAGCAACTTCCTATAAACTGGGAGTAGAAGAGAAAAAAAATTATGGTGCATGACTGATCTTGCTCCCTGTTGACCGATTTCATATGTGTGGTATAAATAAACAAAGAAAATATTATAGTTGGCACTGAAACAGTACATTAGAAACAAAGCATGATAATATGCACAAACTCTAAGGAGGGCTAAACATGGGAGGATATATATCTAGATGTTAATTGCTCATCGTAGCGCATTCTTGGACAAAGAGCTCTCGTTAACAATAACATAAATATTCCTGAAGAAATGCTACTACTCTTGCAAGGAGAAAAAACATGTGAAACAGTAGCGCAACCAAGTGTACCTTGAGAGGGGCTAGTGCTTCGGAAGGATGCAACAGGGATGTCCATGTTTCATATTGTGCTCATCCACCTGCAATATACATGAACCTGAATTACATAATGCAGAGAAACAAAATCGTAATTAGGCCACCCATATATTTCTCAAAGACATGGTAGAAGAAGGAGACCTTCATATGGTGCATCCATGGTGGCGGCAGTGTGGTACGAGGTTGACGGCCGCGTCCAGCTCGAAGACGGCGCGGATCAAGAAGCCCCCACCGTGGCAGTGGCAGATCTGGCCGCCGCCTGGGGAGAGGCCGACGGTAGGGGGAGGGAGAGGGTGCGGTGGTTGGGGCAGGGACGGCGACGAGGGGCAGGAGGGAGCCGCGACCGCGCGGGAGGGAGAGGCGGCTTGGTCTCCAGCACAAGCGGCCCGCTTCGCTCGGCCTCCTCCCGGCGATGGTGACGGCCAGTAGTGGCAATGGCGATGACGGCGGAACAGAGACCGGGGAGGGGAGGGGAGTGGCGGCTGGGAAGGGAGGGGAGGAGCGAGCACGGGAAGGCACGGGGATGGGGCGGCTAGGGGCGGTGGGTGGCGGCCATGACGGTCCTCGTCGGCATCGGCGAGGGAGTAGGGGAGGAGGAGGCCGACCGCCCACGCCGCGTCCCATACGCGCCAGAGTAGAGCTCATCCAGGAGCAGCTGTGTGTGTTGGGTGGCGCCAAAGCTCGCCGGAGCGGCCGGAATCGGCCGGCGACCGAGGCGGCGACAGTGGGGATCGAGAGAGTAGGCAGGAGGGGGGTGACGGGAGGGAGAGAGATGGGCTGCGTGAGTGCGGGAGAGAGGCAGCTAGGGTTTCTCCACAGGCGGCACGGCAATTTATATGCCTGTATGCGAAATGAAGGAAATGCCCTCGGCGGGGCAGGTTATTTACACGCGGTGGCACGACCGGGGCGCATCGGTCCAGATCGGACGGTCTGCGAGCGCCGGGTTTCGATCGGGTTTCGATCCGGCGGCTGAAATCGATCCGGAGCGAGATCCAACGGCGGGAATTGCATCAAGGAAACGATCCGACGGCCGAGAGTCGCTAATCGCTGAGGAGCCTCCGGCATCCACTCCTCTCTTATTTCTGGATTACGGAATAGGTCTTATACGAAATAGAGTACAGATAGATATTTGTTTTACAGCTTCGTGGAACGGCTGCAGAAAATGCAAAATTCAGTGGAAACGAAACATGGTACAACGTAGTACTCCCTCCGTTCCCAAATAATTGTCTTTCTAGCCATCTCAAATGGACTACAACATACAGATGTATGTACTATGTAGACATGTTTTAGAGTGTAGATTCACTCATTTTGCTCTGTATGTAGTCACTTGTTGAAATCTCTAGAAAATCAATTATTAAAATCAATTATTTAGGAACGGAGGGAGTACATACATAGGATGATCTGTGCAGTGCAAACCATCGTCACCGAGGACTTGGTTGAATTAACAACCGCAAGAAGCAAGCGATTATTCCAGACGACTGCATGCATAGTAAATACCGTTGGAAATGTAGACTTGTTTCAAAAGATAGATGCGTGCACCCCGAATCCAATTTGGCAACACATGTACCTGTCAATTGACACAGCAAGTAAACCCACATGAGTATATATAAATATGTGGGAAGACGTGATATAAAAGTATAAACAAAGATACTCACTTGGTCCAACTAAGCCGAAGAACCATTTGACTTGATAAAACCATTTGAAATGTATACCATCATAAGAGCAACGATGGTCATGAGCTCGCCACCGTTTGTCAGGTTTCTTGCATGAGATTTCTCGTTGCAGTGGTAGACCGTGTAGCATAGCATCTCCACCCACACTTCAAAGACCATCTCCAGGATGCGAACAGCATCCACTTTTTTTTCCGCTCTGTGGAGCAGCTGTGCTGCAAGCTTACATCCGAGGTCAAGTGTGCTGTTGATCGAAGAAGGCTGAGCAGTTCCTCCGACCCCTGTATTATTGACCGGCGGCTGAGCAGTTCCACTGCTCTGAGACATACCATTTGGTTGAACTGGAGATCCTCCGAGCAAAGCATCCTTGTGGTACAATATGGCATCGAGCAGGTCCCTGGCGTCGTAGCGTGTCTTCAGATCATGGCACAGCCTGGATATACCTCTGACGAGTAACAGGCAGAATGTAGGAGCGGGCGACCAGCAGATAAAACATATAATTGCAGAGAGCCCTTGTTCCCTGAAGAAGTTGCACCTTTTTTTCATTTTCCCTACAAAACCTTGCTAAGTGTACTCCGCGAAGAGCGTTCTTCTCTAACCACTCGAGGTAGACATGAGTGGTGATGTGCCACACAAGGATGCTCTCATCCAGATCCAATCCCACGCTCCATGCTAGGTCCTTCCCTAAGGAGAGGCTGTATCCCTTTTCTAAAAAAAAGGAGAGGCTGTATCTCCTTAGGGCATTCCGGCCCCGTGAATTCGTGATGTCAATCTGGCTAGCATCATCAGATCCACTGCCATCAGTTGCCGACACTAGGTCCAACACCTTCTCAATGATTTCTGTTGGGACACGAGTGGACCATGAGTAGAACGTTGAGTCCCACAGGTCCGCCAGTCCCAGACTTCTTGCGATTCTGCTGCCTCTGCTGTGGTTAGTGCCAAAGAACACCTTAAACAAGCTTTGCTGGCGCATGTGGCCCGAGCCCGAGCTGTAGATTTCTCTACGTTGTACAATTAACCTGACTAAAGAGAAGACCAGTTCAGGTAACTGCGCCACCCAGCCAAGCAAATACCATTTTCTTTCATACAGCAGTGCGGCTGTCCACATGGAGAACGTGAACCTCATCACTGAAATGGCCTCCAGGACAACTGCACCGGTGAGTAAAACTTTGGTCACAATGACATCTGCTCTTGTGTAACCATCTTCGTCTCTCAATGCATGGAACAACAACTGGAGTGCGGCAACAGTGAAAGGCAGCGAGATGAGACGGACGGCAAAGCCATACCGGGTGTGCATCACTGCAGCCTTGGTGAACAACTTGTGTCATTCACATAAGTTATGACCCCTCAAACATTTTCTTGGGGATGTCCAACAGTGAGTAAGGTGTCGGCCCCTCAAACATTTTCTTGGGGATGTCCAACAGTGAGTAAGCTATGACTAGCTGGTTGACTTCCTGTGCCATGCCCACAGGACAGTCTGCAGGAAAACCACCTGCCTGCTCAGCATGGAAATCCATGTAGCTGGTGATGGATAGGCTGCTACTGGCACAACTGTCAGCTGCCATGAGCGCCCATACTCTTTCCCCGCACTTGAGAACCCCGACCACATACATGAGGATGGCGGCCCAGCGGAGCAAGGATGGGTGGAAGAGAATGGAAGACGCATACAACACATAGCCAGCTGCGAGGAGCTGCACTCCGAAAGCCTGCAGGTGACGGAGCCACAACCGGTTGTCCTCGATGGCATAGGCGGTGATGTTATCTTGACCACCAAGGTGCACCAGCAGCAGCGGTGCCCAGAGCGCCATAAGCCCGTGCTCGGGTGACCTAACGACCACGGACAGGTGACCCAGGGCGTATATGGCCGTCGTGTCGGCCAGCATGTATGCTGACCAAATGATAGCCCTTAACACCGGCCAGTCTGTGCGTCGACGAATATCTGCCAAGAGTAGAAGCGTGACCTGCACTGCGAAGCTCACCATCACCGTGACATGGATCCCCCGTCCACTCCACAAGACCACTAGGGGATTCAATCCAGCTTCCATTAGTACTTCTCTGCCGAAACAACAGCTTCCATTAGTACTTCTCTGACGAATGCATTTCATAATACTCCCTTTGTATCAAAATATAAGATGTTTTTTGACACTATATATTTTAATACAGAGGGAGTATTATATTGCATCAGTAATTAAACACGAGTACTCCCTTGGGGTCGGTATATTTGACAGCTTTTTAGGTCTTTGATTTGACTAATAAAACATGTACAATATGCCACAAAAGTTATATGGTTAGAAACTACATTTAACAACGGATCCAAAGAATTTTTTATTTATAAAATACAATACATGTTTACCGAGCTAGTTGTACATGACACTGTTCAAAACTTTATAAAAAGGTTCAGGCTGGCTTCTAGACCGCGGTAGTTACCCCTAAAAAAAGACCTAAACATTCATACCCGACTTAAACCTAAAGCAGTCTTCTATAGGACGAGCTCCATGGTACCTCCTATCTTGCCCATTCGTTCTTCAATACTGTACATAGAGATATGTGCTCGTGGGTAGAGGAGTCTGACTACTCGCAGAGAATGCACTGCATTCAAAGCAGGTCAATAACGGAGGACCGCGCGCAGCGACTAGTGGTTGGGAGCCGGTGGTAGCTCCCAGCCCGCCCGAGTTCGATGCCCAGCGGGGACGAATTTCCGGGTGTCTCACTATGATACACTGTTCACTAGGAACACTGTAGCCGTACTGTTCATAGAAACGGTGTAATAAATTTCACAGGTACCTTTCGACGTCTACGAACCACAGGCGAGGACAACGCGCCCGTTGTTCTCGGAGTCTTAGACTCCGGAAGTCTCACTAGACGTATTAGAGATATAGGTTGTAGATCTGGTTAGGTGCGCGGTTGGGGCGTGCATGTGGTGTGTGTGACTGTGGGAGTGCGGTTGTGAGTAGTTCATCGGTTGCAGCAGCAGCTGTGGGTAGCACATCGGCCATGGCCGGGGTGGCGATTTTTACCCCCGTGCGATGGTTTTCTCCATTTGCTTCGGACCAAGCCGATGGTACCCCGGCCGGAACATCGGCGGCGGCGATGGTACCTCGGGTGCGGGCCCGACGAGGACTGAGACATCAGTGGCGACTAGGGCCTTGCTACTGGGTCGTTCATTGGTCGGGTCATCCGTGCTTGCCTGGTCCTCATTCCTGCCCGGGTTTGCTCCATCTGCAAGAACTTCACCTCCATCTCCAGCGGTAACCGCTCCAGCGCAGGCGGTGAGTAAATCTCGACCCGTGAACATTCAATTTTGGGGTCGTTAGGTTTTTTTTTTGCCTCGGTCCGAATTCATCCCTTTTGATTCGATTCGCATCGAATCGATTTCATCTATGTTATGTGCTTGCAATTTGTTCTTGCTATGTGGTTACATTGTTAGCCTAACGCTATCGGTAGAACCTGCATGGCATTACTAGGAACAGAAAGCTTGCTATATGCTATTTGTGCAACATGCATGACATTACTAGGAATGGAATGATTGCTAGGTTTGAATGATTACTAGGAATGCCATTACTAGGATGCTATGTGTTTTGTGTAAATGTGCATGCATGTGTGGGAATAAATGTGCATACTAATCATAGCACTGATCATGGAAATGCACATTGCGATGATTAGTGCACTGATCATGGCAACCCATTGCCTTAATCAGTGCAATGATCATAGAAATGTGCATTGCTATGATCAAGGCCATTGCTAGTATCAAGGACATTGCACAGATCAGCTTTTACCTTTCCACTGCAATAATGTGTCTCACTCTTATCTTTTGAACTAAAAAGGTGATAAAGACAGAGTTGGATCGAGTTGGTCACGGGGTCAATGTCATCAAAGGTGCGAAGGTCGCCGAGGACATCATCCTGGAGAACAAGTGGCTGGCAAGGCTCGACGTGCCGGGGAGGAAGGATGCATCTGTCAGCGGATTTGTGCTCGTCTTGCTCAGCTTCAGACATGGCTCCATGGATACTTGGACCCCGTTGCATTCGCTCATGCCGGCCCTCGCCAAAAGCTTTGCAACATATGCCACCTGGCTCAGAGTGATCTTGCCATGAGTTTGTTGTGCCTCAATCCCGAGGTAATAAGTCAAGAGACCAAGGTCACTCGTCTTGAAGCTGGACATCATCTCCTTCTTGAAGCGAGTGACAATTAAGTCATCGACGTAGACTCCAAGTAGTAGTCAGCCATCACCCTTCCCACGGATGTAGACTGCATGCTCAGATGAATTACACGTGAACAAAAGCGATAGAAGTGTGTTGTCGAGCTTGGCGTTCCATGCGCGTGAAGCTTGGTGGAGTCAATAAAGTGCCTTGTGAAGGCGGAGCACCTTGTGCTCATGGCCTTCACACACAAAACCAGGTAGTTGCGCCACATACACTTCCTCATCAAGGTCACCATTGAGAAAGGCCGACTTGAGGTCGAGGTGGTGCACCTCCCAGCTCTCTTGAACTGTGATTGCGAGAAGTAGTCGGACTGAGTCTAGCCGCACGATCGGGGTTAAGACTTCATCAAAGTCGATCCCGGCAAGCTGGACATATCCTTTGGTGACCAACCTGGCCTTGTGCTTCACCACCTCCCTTGAGTATTCTTCTTTAGCTTGAACACCCATTTGAGTCCTATCAGGCCTTGACCAGCAGGCAAATCATTGGGTTCCCATGTGTCATTCTCTTCAATGGACTTCATCTCCTTCAGCATGGCCACACGCCACGCCTCATGTGGATTGGCATGGATGAATGAAGTAGGTTCCTCACCTGCGGTGAGAAGTAGCTCCTCATCTAGCTCTTCCTCAATGTTCTCCAACTTGCGGTACCTTCGAGATGGAGTGTCACCATCTGCCGATGTTGGTGTGATGCCGGGTGTAGGTGAGACAAACTTGATCGGCACACGCTCAGATGCCGAGGCCCGAGGGCGTGTCAGCAACTGGTGAAGAAGGTTCTATAGGTATGATAGCCGTCGGGGGCGGATCCAGCCCAGCAGGCCGCCCCGGGACGCCTTCGTATACTGTTGCAATTGCATAAGTATTTTGCTACAGCATACAAAGGATTTGGGCCTCATGCCGTGGGCCTGACCCCCCCTGTGCCTGGATCCTAGATCTGACAGTCGTAGCCGAGATTGAATCACCTCGATCACTAGTGGGAAGTACAGCAAGAGGCGTGTACTAAATTGAGAAGTCATCATGGTCGCCAACCTCCTACCAATCCCAGCTTACAGACTCATCGAAGATAGCCTCACGGGTGACGTGCACTCGGCGAGCCACCGGGTTGAACACTTTGTATGCCTAGGATCTCTGTTCATCACCAAGGAACACCATGCATGCGAGCCACCTTGCATGCGCCTGCGTCCCCGGCCCCGGTAACTGTTGCCAACGAAGCTGCTTCCACATTGCTGGTGGAGGAACCATCGTGCTCACGGAGATTCATGTGTGCGAGCCTTTGTTCCTCGGTCAGCACCACCCTACCGCCGGTCTGTTCACCAGCGTCGTCGTCGCGCTCCTCGGCAACCTTCAGTCGGCCGGTCAGCTCCTCGATGGACACGGTGTTCAAGCCCACCAGGCTCTCGATCGAGCAGGCCAACGGCTTGTACTGCCTGGGGACGACGCAAAGGTACTTGAGAACCACCTTCTTCTCATTGATTGATTCCCCGAGCACCTCGAGCTCGTTAACAAGGAACTGTAAACGCATGACACAAATCATCAACAAACACATCGGGCTTGAACTTGATCTCCTCATGCTGCGCTCAACACCCATGTGTACGGTCTTGATAGTGTCCCAAGCTTCCTTTGCGGTCTTCTTCACTACGAGAGTGGGGAGCATCTCTGGCGGTACGTCGCGAATGATTGCTTTGAGCGCCATGCGGTCGTCGGTGTACTCGGCGACACCCATCTCAACCGCCATCCATATCACGTGCCTGCAGGATTACTTGCATGAGGAGCCACCAACTGTTGTAGTTGGTGCGGGTCAGGATCGGGAAGGATGTGGATGGCATATGCTCGAATCACGGCCTGAGCGCGACATGACGAGCTCTCGTCTTTCGCCCCTTAATGACTGCGCCTCAGCCTTCCTCGCCTCTTAGCCGCAGTCTCCTCCGGCGTCTTGGAGTTGGAAGCGTCGCTGGTCCTAATCCCCTAAGAGCATCTCCAACAGCTGCGCTAAACAAGCGCCGCGCCGAATATTAGGCCATTTTAGCGCGCGCGCAACCGCCACGGGCATGGCCATGGACATCGTCGACCTCGTCATGCCCACCGACCCCGCCACCGCCACGGCCTAAAGGTCTAGACCTCCGTCCTCGCTCTCTTCAATGACAACCAAAAGCTATGTTGCAGGGATACGTCACATAAGCGCCGTATCGGTGCAGGATACTGCACTAGGACGGGGATACGCGCGGATACGCGTGGGATACCCGTATCCCTACGTATCACGTTTTTGCGAATTAAAACAAAAAGAAAAAAAGGGATACCACCGGGACACGGGGAATACACCAGGGATACGTTAGGCCTGTTACCACTCGATCTCCAGCCCATCAAAAGGCCTACTCGTCGCGATGGGTAAATAAACCTAATCGCTGGAGTCCATCTTGCCGTCACCTGCAGTTGCCAAATCGTGAGGGTTCGAGCCGCATCTACAGACTCCCTTCCGGCGCCGGCGGCACCTCGCAGCTCGCTGCCTGCCTCCATTCTCCAACTCGAAGTCAGAATGTCTTCTCCATCCTTAGTCTGTACGCAAGTAAGCTACTAAGCTTCAATCCATTGCTTCAAGTTTCTGTTCTTAAGCATGCTATGGATTAAGATTTAGGGGAAGTGCATCTATTTATCTATTTTTCCAATGTTAGGGAATGGCGTGTATAGGTTAAACAATCAATCCTCTATTGCTCAATCCTCTGTTGCTCGTTCGTTCTGGGATTGGGTCTGGTAGTAACGGTGCTGATGATTCCGAGGAGAACCAATATACCAATCCTAAATATCCCCTATGGATTCATGTTACAAGATACAATGTTGGTGGCGAGTCTAGTCGTGGAGGAAATTCAAGATTTAAATGCCGTGATGGAGATTTCCCAGGGAGTTATTCAGATCACCCTGAATGAAAAAGATCAGGTTACTTCGTAAACATCAATTTTCTCATCCTCTAAAGAATTGTGTTTTGGTGCTGATTTTTTATACATTCATACATATACTCGCCGTATCCCCGTAAGCCTATATTCAGAGAATGCCGTTTTCCCGTATCGCCGTATCCGTATCCCCGTACCCGTATCCCCGTACCATGTAACATAGACCAAAAGAGCCGCGAGATTTATCTCACCGAGGAGTTCCACAACATCAAGCAGGAAGATCGGTCCATCACCGAGTACCTTCACCTGCAAAAGACGGCGGCCGGTGCCCTTTCCGAGGTCGGTGCGCCCGTCTCCGACCCCGAGCTCGTCACCAACGTCATCAAGGGCCTTCACGAGCGCTTCAACAGCGTCGCCGACATCGCCCCCCTCCTCACGCCGTTCCCTACCTTCCTCAACTTCCGCAACATGCTGCTGCTCCATGAGATGAAGGCTTCCCGGCGCTCCACCAACACCTCGGCCTCCGCCTTCTACGCCGCCAAAGGACCGGCCACTGCTCCTCCCAGCGGCGGTGGGTCGTCCTCCAGGGGCGGTGGTGGCGCTCCTTCCGTTGGTGGCGGCGGCCAGCCATGGCGGCCAGCCATGGCGGCCAGCCATGGCGGACAGCCATGGCGGCCTCCTGCTACCACCCACAACCCTCATGCCACCGGCTATGGCAAGGGGAACGGCAAGAACAAGGGCTACCAGCCCGCCGGCATTGCTCCTCCAATGCCCACCCCTTTCAACCCTTGGACAGGAGCCATCCAGATGTGGCCCATGCAGTCACGCCCCAACAGCACCGGCGACATCCTTGGCCGGGGTCCGGGATCACGCGCCCATGCCTACATGGCCGCTCCCCCGGCTGCTCTCGACGCGCCCTATGGTGGCTATGGCGCAGCTCCGTACGGCGCCATGCTGCCCTACGCCACACCACCGACACCGGCACCATCATGGGACACCGCCGCTCTCGCTCAACACTTCACCAACACGACGTTGCAGCAGCCCGCTCCCGAGTGGGTCATGGACAGCGGCGGCGCCGACCTTTCCTCCGATGCCGGTATCTTATCATCTCTCTCTCCCCATCCTATATATCGTCATGTGGTGGTAGGCGACGGTTCCACCGTTCCCGTCACCACATCCGGTCATTCTTCCCTTCCCTCCCTCTTTCCCAATAGACCTCTTCACTTACGTCATGTCTTAGTCACACCTAACATTATCAAAAATCTTATTTCTGTTCATCAATTCACTACTGATAATCATTGCATCGTCGCTTTTGACCCCTTTGGTTTCTCTGTGAAGGACCTTCATTCCCAGCGCGAGATCCTTTGGTGCAATAGTACGGGGGAGCTCTACACGTCTGCATGCCCTCCGCCTCCTCGCTCCCTCGCCATGCTCACCGCCCCTCACGACGTGTGGCACCGTCGCCTCGGTCACCCCGGCCATGATGCCTACCTCGTCTCTCGCAACATATTTCTCTTCCTTGTATTAGACAAATAAATCACACCACTTTATGTCATGCTTGTCAACTAGGACGTTATGTACGTTTACCTTTTCCTTCTTCTACCACTCGTACAACTCGTGCATTCGAGTTAGTCCATTGTGATCTTTAGACTTCACCGTTCTTGAGTGTTTCTGGCAATAAATATTTTTTAGTCATTCTTGATGACTTCACACATTTTTTATGGACTGTTCCCCTTTGCCAAAAATATGATGCTTACACCTCGCTCTCTGCTTTTCGCGCGTTCGCTCACACTTAGTTTGGCTTACCTCTCGTGTCCATAAAATGTGGCAACGGTCGTGAGTTCGACAATAACAAACTCCACTCTCTCGCCACCACACACGGCATTCACATTCGCTTCTCTTGCCCATACACATCCCAACAAAATGGTAAATTTGAACGCATTATTCGCACTGTCAATGACTGAGGGAGTCCTGAACTAGGTGGTGTCCGGATAGCCGAACTATCATCACGGCCGGACTCCAAGACTATGAAGATACAAGATTGAAGACTTCGTCTCGTGTCCGGATGGGACTTTCCTTGGCGTGGAAGGCAAGCTTGGCGATACGGATATGTAGATCTCCTACCATTGTAACCGACTCTGTGTAACCCTAACCTCCGGTGTCTATATAAACCGGAGGGTTTTAGTCCGTAGAACGAACAACAATCATACCATAGGGTAGCTTCTAGGGTTTAGCCTCCTTGATCTCATGGTAGATCTACTTTTGTACTACCCATATCATCAATATTAATCAAGCAGGAGTAGGGTATTACCTCCATCGAGAGGGCCCGAACCTGAGTAAAAACATCGTGCCCCTTGTCTCCTGTTACCATTCGCCTAGACGCACAGTTCGGGACCCCCTACCCGAGATCCGCCGGTTTTGACACCGACATTGGTGCTTTCATTGAGAGTTCCTCTTGTTGGAAATATGCCCTAGAGGCAATAATAAAAGTATTATTATTATATTTCCTTGTTCATGATAATTGTCTTTTATTCATGCTATAACTGTATTATCCGGAAATCGTAATACACGTGTGAATACATAGACCACAATATGTCCCTAGTGAGCCTCTAGTTGACTAGCTCGTTGTGATCAACAGATAGTCATGGTTTCCTGGCTATGGACATTGGATGTCGTTGATAACGGGATCACATCATTAGGAGAATGATGTGATGGACAAGACCCAATCCTAAGCATAGCACAAGGATCGTGTAGTTCGTTTGCTAGAGCTTTGCCAATGTCAAGTATCTCTTCCTTTGACCATGAGATCGTGTAACTCCTGGATACCGTAGGAGTGCTTTGGGTGTACCAAACGTCACAACGTAACTGGGTGACTATAAAGGTGCACTACAGGTATCTCCGAAAGTATCTATTGTTTTATGCGGATCGAGACTGGGATTTGTCACTCCGTGTAAACGGAGAGGTATCTCTGGGCCCACTCGGTAGGACATCATCATATGCGCAATGTGACCAAGGAGTTGATCACGGGATGATGTGTTACGGAACGAGTAAAGTGACTTGCCGGTAACGAGATTGAACAAGGTATTGGATACCGACGATCGAATCTCGGGCAAGTAAAATACCGCTAGACAAAGGGAATTGAATACGGGATTGATTAAGTCCTTGACATCGTGGTTCATCCGATGAGATCATCGTGGAACATGTGGGAGCCAACATGGGTATCCAGATCCCGCTGTTGGTTATTGACCGGAGAACGTCTCGGTCATGTCTGCATGTCTCCCGAACCCGTAGGGTCTACACACTTAAGGTTCGATGACGCTAGGGTTATAAAGGAAGCTTGTATGTGGTTACCGAATGTTGTTCGGAGTCCCGGATGAGATCCCGGACGTCACGAGGAGTTCTGGAATGGTCCGGAGGTAAAGATTTATATATATGAAGTCCTGTTTCGGCCATCGGGGCAAGTTTCGGGGTCATCGGTATTGTACCGGGACCACCGGAAGGGTCCCGGGGGCCCACCGGGTGGGGCCACCTGCCCCGGGGGGCCACATGGGCTGTGGGGGGTGCGCCTTGGCCTACATGGGCCAAGGGCACCAGCCCCAAGAGGCCCATGCGCCTAGGGAACCCTAGAGGGAAGAGTCCTCGAGGGGGAAGGCACCTCCGAGGTGCCTTGGGGAGGATGGACTCCTCCCCCCCTCTTGGCCGCACCCCTTTCTTGGAGTAGGGGGCAAGGCTGCGCCTCCCCCCTCTCCCCTGCCCCTATATATAGTGGAGGGAAGGGAGGGCATCCATCACCTGAGCCCTTGGCGCCTCCCTCCCTCCCGTGACACCTCCTCCTCTCCCGTAGGTGCTTGGCGAAGCCCTGCAGGATTGCCACGCTCCTCCATCACCACCACGCCATTGTGCTGCTGTTGGATGGAGTCTTCCTCAACCACTCCCTCTCTCCTTGCTGGATCAAGGCGTGGGAGACGTCACCGGGCTGTACGTGTGTTGAACGCGGAGGTGCCGTCCGTTCGGCACTAGGATCATCGGTGATCTGAATCACGACGAGTACGACTCCATCAACCCCGTTCACTTGAACGCTTCCGCTTAGCGATCTACAAGGGTATGTAGATGCAAACTCTCCTTCCCTTCTACTCGTTGCTGGTCTCTCCATAGATAGATCTTGGTGATTCGTAGGAAAATTTTTTGAATTTCTGCTACGTTCCCCAACAGTGGCATCATGAGCTAGGTCTATTGCGTAGATTCTTTGCACGAGTAGAACACAAAGTAGTTGTGGGCGTTGATGTTGTTCAATATGCTTACCGTTACTAGTCCAATCTTGTTTCGACGGTATTGTGGGATGAAGCGGCCCGGACCGACCTTACACGTACTCTTCCGTGAGACAGGTTCCACCGATTGACATGCACTTGGTGCATAAGGTGGCTAGCGGGTGCCAGTCTCTCCCACTTTAGTCGGAACGGATTCGATGAAAAGGGTCCTTATGAAGGGTAAATAGCAATTGGCATATCACGTTGTGGTCTTGCGTAGGTAAGAAACGTTCTTGCTAGAAACCCATAGCAGCCACGTAAAACATGCAACAACAATTAGAGGACGTCTAACTTGTTTTTGCAGGGTATGCTATGTGATGTGATATGGCCAAAGGATGTGATGAATGAATATATGTGATGTATGAGATTGATCATGTTCTTGTAATAGGATTCACGACTTGCATGTCGATGAGTATGACAACCGGCAGGAGCCATAGGAGTTGTGTTTATTTTTTGTATGACCTGCGTGTCATTGAAAAACGCCATGTAAACTACTTTACTTTATTGCTAAACGCGTTAGTCATAGAAGTAGAAGTAGTCGTTGGCGTGACAACTTCATGAAGACACGATGATGGAGATCATGATGATGGAGATCATGGTGTCATGCCGGTGACGATGATGATCATGGAGCCCCGAAGATGAAGATCAAAAGGAGCAAAATGATATTGGCCATATCATGTCACTATTTGATTGCATGTGATGTTTATCATGTTTATGCATCTTGTTTACTTAGGACGACGGTAGTAAATAAGATGATCCCTTACAAAATTTCAAGAAGTGTTCTCCCCTAACTGTGCACCGTTGCTACAGTTCGTCGCTTCTAAGCACCACGTGATGATCGGGTGTGATGGATTCTTATGTTCACATACAACGGGTGTAAGACAGTTTTACACAGCGAAAACACTTAGGGTTAACTTGACGAGCCTAGCATGTGCAGACATGGCCTCGGAACACGGAGACCGAAAGGTCGAGCATGAGTCGTATAGTAGATACAATCAACATGAAGATGTTCACCGACGTTAACTAGTCCGTCTCACGTGATGATCGGACACGGGCTAGTTGACTCGGATCATGTAATCACTTAGATGACCAGAGGGATGTCTATCTGAGTGGGAGTTCATAAGATGAACTTAATTATCCTGAACATAGTCAAAAGACCTTTTGCAAATTATGTCGTAGCTCGCGCTTTAGTTCTACTGTTTTAGATATGTTCCTAGAGAAAATATAGTTGAAAGTTGACAGTAGCGATTATGCGATCAGTAGAAAGCTTATGTCCTTAATGCACCGCTTAGTGTGCTGAACCCCAAACATCGTTTGTGGATGTTTCGAACATCGAACATACACGTTTTGATAACTACGTGATAGTTCAGTTAAATGGTTTAAGTAGAGGCACCAAAGACGTTTTCGAAACGTCACGGAACATATGAGATGTTTCGAGGGCTGAAATTGGGATTTCAGGCTCGTGCCCACGTCAAGAGGTATAAGACCTCCGACGATTTTCTTAGCCTGCAAACTAAGGAGAGAAGCTCAATTGTTGAGCTTGTGCTCAGATTGTCTGAGTGCAACAATCACTTGAATCGAGTGGGAGTTAATCTTCCAAATGAGATAGTGATGTTTCTTCAAAGTCATTGCCACCAAGCTGCTAGAGCTTCGTGATGAACTATAACATATCAGGGATAGATATGATGATCCTTGAGGTATTCGCGATGTTTGACACCGCGAAAGTAGAAATCAAGAAGGAGCATCAATTGTTGATGGTTGGTGAAACCACTAGTTTCAAGAAGGGCAAGGGCAAGAAGGGATACTTCATGAAACGGCAAATCAGCTGCTGCACCAGTGAAGAAACCCGAGGTTGAACCCAAACCCGAGACTAAGTGCTTCTGTGATAAGGGGAATAGCCGCTGGAGCAGAATTACCCTAGATACTTGGTAGATAAGAAGGCTGGCAAGGTCGATAGAAGTATATTGGATATACATTATGTTAATGTGTACTTTACTAGTACTCCTAGTAGCACCAGGGTATTAGATACCGGTTCGGTTGCTAAGTGTTAGTAACTCGAAATAAAGAGCTACGGAATAAACGGAGACTAGCTAAAGGTGAGCTGACGATATATGTTGGAAGTGTTTCCAAGTTTGATGTGATCAAACATCGCACGCTCCCTCTACCATCAAGATTAGTATTAAACCTGAATGGTTTATTGAATCTCGATCGTAGTGATACACATTTTCATGCCAAAAGATATAAGATAGTAATGATAGTACCACTTACTTGTGGCACTGCCATGTAAGTCATAATGGTATAAAACGCATGAAGAAGCTCCATGTTGATGGATCTTTGGACTCACTCGTTTTTGAAAAGTTTGAGACATGCGAACCATGTCTATTGGTGTATATGCATGAAGAAACTCCATGCAAATGGACCGTTTGGACTCACTTGATTTTGAATCACTTGAGATATGCAAATCATACCACATGGGCAAGATGACTGAAAAGCCTCGTTTTCAGTAAGATGGAACAAGATAGCAACTTGTTGGAAGTAACACATTTTGATGTGTCAAATCCAATGAGTGCTGAGGCATGCAGTGAATATCGTTATGATCTTACTTCACAGATGATTCGAGTAGATGTTGAGAATATTTACTTGATGAAACACAAGTCTGAATTATTGAATGGTTCAAGTAATTTCAGAGTGAAGATCATTGTGACAAGAGGATAAAATGTCTATGATATGATCATAGAGATGAATATCTGAGTTACGAGTTTTGGCGCACAATTAAGACATTGTGGAAATTGTTTCGCAATTAATACCGCCTGGAACACCATAGTGTGATGGTGTGTCCGAACATCATAGTTGCACCCTATTGGATATGGTGCGTACCATGATGTCTCTTATCGAATTACCACTATTGTCCATGGGTTAGGCATTAGAGACAACCACATTCACTTTAAATAGGGCACCACGTAATTCCGTTGAGATGACACCGTATGAATTATGGTTTAGAGAAACCTAAGTTGTCATTTCTTAAAAGTTTGGGGCTGCGACGCTTATATGAAAAAGTTTCAGGTTGATAAGCTCGAACCCAAAGCGGATAAAATGCATCTTCATAGGAAACCCAAAACAGTTGGGTATACCTCCTAATTCAGATCCGAAAGCAATATGGATTGTTTCTAGAATCGGGTCCTTTCTCGAGGAAAAGTTTCTCTCGAAAGAGTTGAGTGGGAGGATGGTGGAGACTTGATGAGGTTATTGAACCGTCTCTTCAACTAGTGTGTGGCAGGGCACAGGAAGTTGTTCCTGTGGCACCTACACCAATTGAAGTGGAAGCTTATGATATTGATCATGAAACTTCGGATCAAGTCACTACCAAACCTCGTAGGACGACAAGGACACGTACTACTTCGGAGTGGTAAGGTGATCCTGTCTTGAAGGTCATGTTGCTAGACAACAATGAACCTACGAGCTATGGAGAAGCGATGGTGGGCCCGAATTCCGACAAATGGTTAGAAGCCATGAAATCCGAGATAGTATCCATATATCAGAACAAAGCATGGACTTTGATGGACTTGCCCGATGATCGGCAATCCATTGAGATAAATGGATCTTTTAAGAAGAAGACGGAGGTGGATGGAAATGTCACCATCTATGAAGCTCGACTTGTGGCGAAGTGTTTTCCGACAAGTTCAAGGAGTTGACTACGATGAGATTTTCTCACTCGTAGCGATGCTTAAGTCCGTCGGAATCATGTTAGCATTAGCTGCATTTATGAAATCTGGCAGACGGATGTCAAAACGAGTTTCCTTACCAGTTTTCGTAAGGAAAGGTTGTATGTAATACAATCAGAAAGTTTTTGTCGATCCTAAGGATGCTAAAAGGTATGCTAGCTCCAGCGATCCTTCTAAGGACTGGAGTGAGCATCTCGGAGTTGGAATGTATGCTTTGATGATGATCAAAGATTTTGGGTTTGTACAAAGTTTATGAGAAACTTGTACTTCCAAAGAAGTGAGTGGGAGCACTATAGAATTTCTGATGAGTATATGTTGTTGACATATTGTTGATCAGAAATGACGTAGAATTTCTGGAAAGCATATAGGGTTATTTTGAAAGTGTTTTTCAATGGAAAGCCTGGATTAAGCTACTTGAACATTGAGCATCAAGATCTATAAGGATAGATCAAAATGCTTAATAATACTTTCAAATGAGCACATACCTTGACATGATCTTGAAGGTGTTCAAGATGGACCAGTCAAAGAAGGAGTTCTTGCCTGAGTTGTAAGGTACGAAGTTAAGACTTAAAGCTCGACCACGGCAGAATAGAGAGAAAGTACGAAGGTTGTCCCCTATGCTTAAAACGTAGGCTCTTCAGTATGCTATGCTGTGTACCGCACCTGAAGTGTGCCTTGCCATGAGTCAGTCAAGGGGTACAAGAGTGATCCATGAATGGATCATAGGACAGCGGTCAAAGTTATCCTTAGTAACTAGTGGACTAAGGAATTTTCTCAATTATGGAGGTGGTAAAAGAGTTCGTCGTAAAGGTTACGACGATGCAAGCTTGACACCTATCCGGATAGCTCTGAGTAGAGAGACCGGATACATATAATGGAGCAATAATTTAGAATAGCTCCAAGTAGAACAGTTGTTTGGAATAGCTCCAAATAGAGCGTGGTAGCTGCATCTAGGAGATGACATGGAGATTTGTAAAGCACACACTGATCTGAAAGGTTCAGACCCGTTGACTAAAACCTCTCTCACAAGCAACATGATCAAACATAAAACTCATTGAGTGTTAATCACATAGTGATGTGAACTAGACTACTGACTCTAGTAAACTCTTGGGTATTAGTCACATGGCGATGTGACCTGTGAGTGTTAATCACATGGCGATGTGAACTAGATTATTGACTCTAGTGCAAGTGGGAGACTGTTGGAAATATGCCCTAGAGGCAATAATAAAAGTATTATTATTATATTTCCTTGTTCATGATAATTGTCTTTTATTCATGCTATAACTGTATTATCCGGAAATCGTAATACACGTGTGAATACATAGACCACAATATGTCCCTAGTGATCCTCTAGTTGACTAGCTCGTTGTGATCAACAGATAGTCATGGTTTCCTGGCTATGGACATTGGATGTTGTTGATAACGGGATCACATCATTAGGAGAATGATGTGATGGACAAGACCCAATCCTAAGCATAGCACAAAGATCGTGTAGTTCGTTTGCTAGAGCTTTGCCAATGTCAAGTATCTCTTCCTTTGACCATGAGATCGTGTAACTCCTGGATACCGTAGGAGTGCTTTGGGTGTATCAAACGTCACAACGTAACTGGGTGACTATAAAGGTGCACTACAGGTATCTCCGAAAGTATCTATTGTTTTATGCGGATCGAGACTGGGATTTGTCACTCCGTGTAAACGGAGAGGTATCTCTGGGCCCACTCGGTAGGACATCATCATATGCGCAATGTGACCAAGGAGTTGATCACGGGATGATGTGTTACAGAACGAGTAAAGTGACTTGCCGGTAACGAGATTGAACAAGGTATCGGTATACCGACGATCGAATCTCGGGCAAGTAACATACCGATAGACAAAGGGAATTGTATACGGGATCGATTGAGTCCTTGACATCGTGGTTCATCCGATGAGATCATCGTGGAACATGTGGGAGCCAACATGGGTATCCAGATCCCGCTGTTGGTTATTGACCGGAGAACATATGAGATGTTTCGAGGGCTGAAATTAGGATTTCAGGCTCGTGCCCACGTCAAGAGGTATAAGACCTCCGACGATTTTCTTAGCCTGCAAACTAAGGAGAGAAGCTCAATTGTTGAGCTTGTGCTCAGATTGTCTGAGTACAACAATCACTTGAATCGAGTGGGAGTTGATCCTCCAGATGAAATAGTGATAGTTTCTCCGAAGTCATTACCACCAAGCTGCTAGAGCTCTGTGATGAACTATAACATATCAGGGATAGATATGATGATCCTTGAAATATTCGCGTTGTTTGACACCGCGAAAGTAGAAATCAAGAAGGAGCATCAATTGTTGATGGTTGGTGAAACCACTAGTTTCAAGAAGGGCAAGGGAACAAAGGGATACTTCATGAAACGGCAATTCAGCTGCTGCTCTAGTGAGGAAACCCAAGGTTGAACCCAAACCCGAGACTAAGTGCTTCTGTAATAAGGGGAACAACCACTGGAGCAGCATTACCCTAGATACTTGGTAGATGAGAAGGCTGGCAAGGTCGATAGAAGTATATTGGATATACATTATGTTAATGTGTACTTTACTAGTACTCCTAGTAGCACCAGGGTATTGGATACCGGTTCGGTTGCTAAGTGTTAGTAACTCGAAATAAAAGCTACGGAATAAACGGAGACTAGCTAAAGGTGAGCTGACGATATATGTTGGAAGTGTTTCCAAGGTTGATATGATCAAGCATCGCACGCTCCCTCTACCACCGAGATTGGTGTTTGCGTTGAGCATAGACATGATTGGATTATGTCTATCGCAATACGGTTATTCATTTAAGGAGAATAATGGTTACTCTATTTTTGAATAATACCTTCAATGGTCTTGCACCTAAAGGAATGGTTTATTGAATCTCGGTCGTAGTGATACTCATTTTCATGCCAAAAGATATAAGATAGTAATGATAGTACCACTTACTTGTGGCACTGCCATGTAAGTCATAATGGTATAAAACGCATGAAGAAGCTCCATGTTGATGGATCTTTGGACTCACTCGCTTTTGAAAAGTTTGAGACATGCGAACCATGTCTATTGGTGTATATGCATGAAGAAACTCCATGCAAATGGATCGTTCGGACTCACTTGATTTTGAATCACTTGAGATATGCAAATCATACCACATGGGCAAGATGACTGAAAAGCCTCATTTTCAGTAAGATGGAACAAGATAGCAACTTGTTGGAAGTAACACATTTTGATGTGTGCAGTCGAATGAGTGCTGAGGCATGCAGTGAATATCATTATGTTCTTACTTCACAGATGATTCGAGTAAATGTTGAGTATATTTACTTGATGAAACACAAGTCTGAATTATTGAATGGTTCAAGTAATTTCAGAGTGAAGTAGCAGATCATTGTGACAAGAGGATAAAATGTCTATGATATGATCATAGAGATGAATATCTGAGTTACGAGTTTTGGCACACAATTAAGACATTGTGGAAATTGTTTCGCAATTAATACCGCCTGGAACACCATAATGTGATGGTGTGTCCGAACATCATAGTTGCACCCTATTGGATATGGTGCGTACCATGATGTCTCTTATCGAATTACCACTATCGTTCATGGGTTAGGCATTAGAGACAACCACATTCACTTTAAATAGGGCACCACATAATTCCGATGAGATGACACCGTATGAATTATGGTTTAGAGAAACCTAAGTTGTCGTTTCTTAAAAGTTTGGGGCTGCGACATTTATATGAAAAAGTTTCAGGTTGATAAGCTCGAACCCAAAGCGGATAAAATGCATCTTCATAGGAAACCCAAAATAGTTGGGTATACCTCCTAATTCAGATCCGAAAGCAATATGGATTGTTTCTAGAATCGGGTCCTTTCTCGAGGAAAAGTTTCTCTCGAAAGAATTGAGTGGGAGGATGGTGGAGACTTGATGAGGTTATTGAACCGTCTCTTCAACTAGTGTGTGACAGGGCACAGGGAGTTGTTCCTGTGGCACCTACACCAATTGAAGTGGAAGCTTATGATATTGATCATGAAACTTCGGATCAAGTCACTCCCAAACCTTGTAGGATGACAAGGATGCGTACTACTTCAGAGTGGTACGTAATCCTGTCTTGAAGGTCATGTTGCTAGACAACAATGAATCTACGAGCTATGGAGAAGCGATGGTGGGCCCGGATTCCGATAAATGGCTTGAGGCCATAAAATCCGAGAAAGGATCCATGTATGAAAACAAAGTGTAGACTTTGGCAGAACGGCTCGATGGTCGTAAGGCTAATGAGTATAGATGGATTTCAAAAGGAAGACGGACAATGATGGTAAATGTCACCATTAAGAAAGCTCGACTTGTCGTTAAGATGTTTTCCGACAAGTTCAAGGAGTTGACTACGATGAGATTTTCTCACTCGTTGCGATGCTAAGAGTCTGTTGGAATTATATTAGCGATTACTGCATTATTTATGAAATCTTGCAGATAGGATGTCAAAACATTGTTTCCTCGACGATTTTAATGAGGAAATGTTGTATGTGATACAACCGGAAGGTTTTGTCAATCCCGAAAGATGCTAATAAGTATGCAAAGCTCCAGCAATCCTTCTAAGGACTGGAGTGAGCATCTCGGAGTTGGAATGTATGCTTTGATGATGATCAAAAATTTTTGGGTTTGTACAAAGTTTGTGAGAAACTTGTATTTCCAAAGAAGTGAGTGGGAGCACTATAGAATTTCTGATGAGTATATGTTGTTGACATATTGTTGATCAGAAATGACGTAGAATTTCTGGAAAGCATATAGGGTTATTTTGAAAGTGTTTTTCAATGGAAAGCCTGGATTAAGCTACTTGAACATTGAGCATCAAGATCTATAAGGATAGATCAAAATGCTTAATAATACTTTCAAATGAGCACATACCTTGACATGATCTTGAAGGTGTTCAAGATGGACCAGTCAAAGAAGGAGTTCTTGCCTGAGTTGTAAGGTACGAAGTTAAGACTTAAAGCTCGACCACGGCAGAATAGAGAGAAAGGACGAAGGTCGTCCCCTATGCTTAAGACGTAGGCTCTTCAGTATGCTATGCTGTGTACTGCACCTGAAGTGTGCCTTGCCATGAGTCAGTCAAGGGGTACAAGAGTGATCCAAGAATGGCTCACAGGACAGCGGTCAAAGTTATCCTTAGTAACTAGTGGACTAAGGAATTTTCTCGATTATGGAGGTGGTAAAAGAGTTCCTCGTAAGGGTTACGACGATGCAAGCTTGACACCTATCCGGATAGCTCTGAGTAGAGAGACCGGATACATATGATGGAGCAATAATTTAGAATAGCTCCAAGTAGAACAGTTGTTTGGAATAGCTCCAAATAGAGCGTGGTAGCTGCATCTAGGAGATGACATAGAGATTTGTAAAGCACACACGGATCTGAAAGGTTCATACCCGTTGACTAAAACCTCTCTCACAAGCAACATGATCAAACATAAAACTCATTGAGTGTTAATCACATAGTGATGTGAACTAGACTACTGACTCTAGTAAACTCTTGGGTATTAGTCACATGGCGATGTGACCTGTGAGTGTTAATCACATGGCGATGTGAACTAGATTATTGACTCTAGTGCAAGTGGGAGACTGTTGGAAATATGCCCTAGAGGCAATAATAAAAGTATTATTATTATATTTCCTTGTTCATGATAATTGTCTTTTATTCATGCTATAACTGTATTATCCGGAAATCGTAATACACGTGTGAATACATAGACCACAATATGTCCCTAGTGAGCCTCTAGTTGACTAGCTCGTTGTGATCAACAGATAGTCATGGTTTCCTGGCTATGGACATTGGATGTCGTTGATAACGGGATCACATCATTAGGAGAATGATGTGATGGACAAGACCCAATCCTAAGCATAGCACAAGGATCGTGTAGTTCGTTTGCTAGAGCTTTGCCAATGTCAAGTATCTCTTCCTTTGACCATGAGATCGTGTAACTCCTGGATACCGTAGGAGTGCTTTGGGTGTACCAAACGTCACAACATAACTGGGTGACTATAAAGGTGCACTACAGGTATCTCCGAAAGTATCTATTGTTTTATGCGGATCGAGACTGGGATTTGTCACTCCGTGTAAGCGGAGAGGTATCTCTGGGCCCACTCGGTAGGACATCATCATATGCGCAATGTGACCAAGGAGTTGATCACGGGATGATGTGTTACGGAACGAGTAAAGTGACTTGCCGGTAACGAGATTGAACAAGGTATTGGATACCGACGATCGAATCTCGGGCAAGTAAAATACCGCTAGACAAAGGGAATTGAATACGGGATTGATTAAGTCCTTGACATCGTGGTTCATCCGATGAGATCATCGTGGAACATGTGGGAGCCAACATGGGTATCCAGATCCCGCTGTTGGTTATTGACCGGAGAACGTCTCGGTCATGTCTGCATGTCTCCCGAACCCGTAGGGTCTACACACTTAAGGTTCGATGACGCTAGGGTTATAAAGGAAGCTTGTATGTGGTTCCCGAATGTTGTTCGGAGTCCCGGATGAGATCCCGGACGTCACGAGGAGTTCCGGAATGGTCCGGAGGTAAAGATTTATATATAGGAAGTCCTGTTTCGGCCATCGGGGCAAGTTTCGGGGTCATCGGTATTGTACCGGGACCACCGGAAGGGTCCCGGGGGCCCACCGGGTGGGGCCACCTGCCCCGGGGGGCCACATGGGCTGTGGGGGGTGCGCCTTGGCCTACATGGGCCAAGGGCACCAGCCCCAAGAGGCCCATGCGCCTAGGGAACCCTAGAGGGAAGAGTCCTCGAGGGGGAAGGCACCTCCGAGGTGCCTTGGGGAGGATGGACTCCTCCCCCCCCTCTTGGCCGCACCCCTTTCTTGGAGTAGGGGGCAAGGCTGCGCCTCCTCCCTCTCCCCTGCCCCTATATATAGTGGAGGGAAGGGAGGGCATCCATCACCTGAGCCCTTGGCGCCTCCCTCCCTCCCGTGACACCTCCTCCTCTCCCGTAGGTGCTTGGCGAAGCCCTGCAGGATTGCCACGCTCCTCCATCACCACCACGCCGTTGTGCTGCTGTTGGATGAAGTCTTCCTCAACCTCTCCCTCTCTCCTTGCTGGATCAAGGCGTGGGAGACGTCACCGGGCTGTACGTGTGTTGAACGCGGAGGTGCCGTCTGTTCGGCACTAGGATCATCGGTGATCTGAATCACGACGAGTACGACTCCATCAACCCCGTTCACTTGAACGCTTCCGCTTAGCGATCTACAAGGGTATGTAGATGCAAACTCTCCTTCCCTTCTACTCGTTGCTGGTCTCTCCATAGATAGATCTTGGTGATTCGTAGGAAAAATTTTTGAATTTCTGCTACGTTCCCCAACACCTCTGTGTCGTCACGGATAGGCCCGATGGCTTCTTCGATCATCAACAACGACGCGGTCCAGGGTGAGAATCTTCTCCCCGGACAGATCTTCGTATTCGGCGGCTTTGCACTGCGGGCCAATTCGCTTGGCCATCTGGAGCAGATCGAAAGCTACGCCCCTGGCCATCAGGTCAGATTTGGAAGTTTGAACTATACAGCCGATATCCGCGGAGACTTGATCTTCGACGGATTCGAGTCGCTGCCAAGCGTGCCGCACTGTCTCGATGGGCATGATCTAGCTCTGCAGCCGAACAGTGCCCTGGAGGCCGCACCAGCACCCGCTCCGGCCCTCAATCCGGAGCCGGATTCCCCGATCGAGGACGAGTGGTTGGACACTGCCTCGGGGGCTACGATCTCTATGGTGATTGAGCCGAACTCTATCCCTGTCCCTTGCGAAGACCATGACTCCAAGGTGCCGGACTCCTATCCGGACTCCGAACCCTCCGCGCCCCTACCAATCGAATCGGATTGGGCGCCGGTCATGGAGTTCACCGCCGCGGACATCTTTCAGCACTCGCCCTTTGGCGACATCCTGAATTCACTAAAGTCTCTCTCCTTATCCGGAGAGCCCTGGCCGGATTACGGTCAGGAAGGTTGGGATGCGGACGACGAAGAAATTAAACGCCCACCCACCACCCACTTTGTAGCCACTGTCGATGATTTAACCGACATGCTCGACTTCGACTCCGAAGACATCGACGGTATGGACGACGATGCCAGAGATGACCAAGACCCAGCGCCTACAGGGCACTGGAAGGCCACCTCGTCATACGACATATACATGGTGGACATCCCAAAAGATGGGAACAGCGATGGAACAACGGAGGATGGCCCCTCCAAGAAGCAGCCGAAGCGCCAACGTCAGCGGCGCCGCTCTAAATCCCGCCACAGCGAGAACGGTGATTCCGGCACGGGAGATAATAACACCCCGGACAGTGCCAAAGACAACCCCCTCCAGCAGGACTCAGCGCAGAGGAGGGAGAAGCAAGTCCGCACGACAGTGCGGCAGAAAGAGAGGTCGAGGGCGATAATTATGCGCCTCCCTCCGAAGATGAGGCAAGCCTCGACGACGATGAATTTATCATGCCTGAGGATCCCGCCGAATAGGAGCGTTTCAAACGCAGGCTTATAGCCACGGCGAACAGCCTCAAGAAAAAGCAGCAACAGCTTAGAGCTGACCAAGACCTGCTAGCTGACAGATGGACTGAAGTCCTTGCAGCCGAAGAGTATGAACTCGAACGCCCCTCCAAAAGCTACCCCAAATGCAGGCCGTTGCCTCGATCAGTGGAGGAAGCACCCAAGTCACCAGCGTACGACATGGCAGACCGACCACCTCGTGGCCGTGATAGAGAGGCCTCTAGACCCTCCGTTCAAGCCATACCCCGACGCCGCTCAAAAAGTACCAAGGCACGGGAAAATGCGCCATACTTGCGAGATATATTGGAGGATAAGGCAAAACATACAAGATCGATCTACGGAATGCGTGGGCGCCAAACGACGCGGGATGATTACCGTCACGCCGGATACATAAACTCCGGCAGGGCCGAACACAATAGACAAAGCTCATTTGAGCTGCGTCGTGATATAGCCCAATACAGAGGCGCCGCACACCCACTATGCTTCACAGATGAAGTAATGGATCATCAAATCCCCGAGGGCTTTAAACCCGTAAACATCGAATCATACGATGGTACCACAGATCCTGCGGTCTGGATCGAGGATTATCTCCTCCATATCCACATGGCCCACGGTGATGATCTACATGCCATCAAATACCTCCCCCTCAAGCTTAAAGGACCAGCTCAGCATTGGCTTAACAGCTTGCCAGCAGAATCAATTGGTTGTTGGAAGGACCTGGAAGCCGCATTCCTTGATAACTTCCAGGGCACATATGTGCGACCACTAGACGCCAATGACCTTAGCCATATAATTCAGCAGCCAGAAGAATCGGCCAGACAGTTCTGGACACGGTTCCTAACAAAGAAAAATCAAATCATTGACTGTCCGGATGTAGAGGCCCTTGCAGTCTTCAAACATAACATCCGCGACGAGTGGATTGCCCGGCACCTAGGACAGGAAAAGCCGAAATCTATGGCAGCCCTCACAACCCTCATGACTCGCTTTTGTGCGGGAGAGGACAACTGGCTAGCTCGAAGCAAAAACTTGGCCAAACACCCTGATAGTTTGGATACCAAGGACAGCAATGGCAGGTCGCGTCGCAACAAGAACAAGCGCCGCATTAACGGCGATAATGCTGAAGATACAGCCGTCAATGCTGGATTCAGAGGCTCTAAACCCGGTCAGCGGAAGAAGCCATTCAAAAGAAATACCCAGGGCCCGTCCAACTTGGACCGAATACTCGACCGCTTGTGCCAGATACATGGCACCCCCGAAAAACCAGCCAATCACACCAACAAGGATTGTTGGGTGCTCAAGCAAGCAGGCAAATTAAGTGCCGAACTCAATGACAAGGGGCTACATAGCGATGACGAGGAAGAGCCCCGGCCGCCGAACGATAGAGGACAGAAGGGTTTCCCCACACAAGTGCAGACGGTGAACATGATATACGCAACCCATATACCCAAAAGGGAGCGGAAGCGTGCACTAAGGGATGTATATGCGATGGAGCCAGTCGCCCCGAAGTTTAACCCATGGTCTTCCTGCCCGATCACCTTCGATCGAAGGGACCACCCTACTAGCATCCGTCATGGCGGTTTCGCCGCATTGGTTCTTGACCCAATTATTGACGGATTTCACCTAACCAGAGTCCTGATGGACGGCGGCAACAGCCTGAATCTGCTTTATCAGGATACAGTGCGCAAAATGGGCATAGACCCCTCAAGGATTAAACCTACAAAGAGGACCTTTAAAGGCGTCATACCGGGTGTAGAGGCCAATTGTACGGGCTCAGTTACACTCGAAGTGGTCTTCGGATCCCCGGATAACTTCCGAAGCGAAGAGTTAATCTTCGACATCGTCCCGTTCCGCAGCGGCTATCATGCACTGCTCGGACGAACCGCATTTGCAAAGTTCAATGCGGTGCCGCACTACGCATACCTCAAGCTCAAGATGCCAGGCCCTCGAGGAGTAATCACAGTCAATGGAAACACCGAACGCTCTCTCCGAACGGAGGAGCACACGGCGGCCCTCGCGACGGAGGTGCAAAGCAGCCTCTCACGGCAATTCTCGAGTCCGGCCACTAAGCGTCCGGACACTGCCAAGCGCGCCCGGAGTAACCTACAACAAGACCGCCTGGCACGATTCAAGCACGCGTAGCAATCCGTCCCCAACCCCAGCCCTCGCGAAGTTGCGAAGCCAGTACTACGCGTACATAACTACGCTCTGGAGATACCATGGGCATAAGGGGAGGGGCATGACCACGGCACGCCCGGAATACGGCTCAATCGCACTAGGGGCTCCCGCTTGTGTCATTCTTTTTCTTCTTTCTTTTTCCTTTCTTCCTTTTTTTTTACTTTCAGGACTCAGATTTCCAGAAGTCCTGTCCGACACTAGAATCGCCGGACTCACGATGCAACAGCCAGGGAAACAGAAAGCTACGTCGAGTGTTCAGGTGGTCTCCATTACGAGCATTATACCTGTTTTACATACCATCCCGCAGCTTACCCCTGGAGGGGGACATGTTAGATAGTCCCATCCCTTGCTTATCGCACAATTTGTATCGTTCTGCTTTCATTGCAGTACCTTTCTAAATAAACAATACATAGCTTTTGCCTATTATTGCACTCCTTTCTTTATCTATATATATATGTTCATTTCATGACATGTTGCACCCGTACACTTTGGTACGGCCAATACACCAGGGGCTTAAGTACCCTAAAATTATGGTGTGATAAGTCCGAACACTTTCACAAGTGCGGCACCCCGAACTTATAGCATTATATGAATCGGTTCCGAATCATGTCTTGGGTCAATAGTTGGATTTGCCCGGCTCCTGTGTTTTGGTACCTTACGTTCCGTTATATCGGCTAAGGTAGCACCGGGAGAACCACTGCGATTGTGCCCCGGTTGAGCTGGGTTGAGCACCTCAGTGGATAAAGGTAAAACTGACCGTCATGATAGGGCGAGAGCCGGTCGCTGTTCGAGAGGTTTCTTCGGGTCCCTAAAGACTTATGCCGCTTAGAGCGAGGAACCGGAGTTGTCCGGCCAAGGCGTGGATAGCGCCCCGAACTCGGTCTTCCGAATACTAGGGGCTTCGCCGAAATTTAAAATTATAGAATTCTATGGCTAAGTGAGAGTGTTCAAGCATTATAAGTCCGGTTGCCTTGTTCGTTGCGTTGAGCGCCTCCCTAGATGGACCCAAGAATGGGAACAAGAATGCTCAAGTTTATCCCAAACACCCCAGCACTCGTGGCATGGGAGCTGAAGCCAACGACTTGCCATCTCTCAAATTTGATAAACGGCCGCATAGAAGGTAATATTTTAAATTAACAAGTGTTGCTTAGCGCATATGAACAAGTTTTCAGCGTACAGGATAACAAATGCGAGCCTATTCAAAAATTACATCTTTGGAGCACTCATCCGCTATTCGGCGGGCACCCTTCAGGAGGCCCTCATAGTACATTTTGGGCGTGCGATGCTCCTTGCCCTTCGGTGGCCCGTCCGTCACAAGCTTCTCCGCATCCAGTTTGCCCTAGTGCACTTTAGCACGGGCAAGGGCCCGACGGACGCCCTCAATGCAGATGGAGCGCTTGATGACTTCAATCCGTGGACACGCGTCCACCAGCCGCCGCACCAGCCCAAAGTAGCTCCCAGGCATGGTCTCCAACGGCCACAGTCGAACTATAAGGCCCTTCATGGCCTGTTCGGCGACTTTGTGGAGCTCGACCAGCTGCTTCAGCTTGTCGCTTAGGGGCACCGGATGTCCGGCCTCAGCATACTGAGACCAGAACACCTTTTCCGTTGAGCTCCCCTTCTGGGCGCGGTAGAATGCGGCAGCATCAAACGCACTACGGGGCAAATCTGCGAACGCTCCTGGAGAGCTCCGAATCCGGGTAAGTAATAGGTAATTGACTTTTACATTCTTGCTTTGCATAAAGAATGCCTTACCCGCCGCTATCTTCTTTAGCGATTCAATTTCTTGGAGGGTTTTTTGGGCCTCGGCCTTAGCAGCTCTGGCACTCTCAAGAGCCGAGGCAAGATCGGACTCTCGGGTCTTCGAGTCACGCTCCAAACCCTCGTGTTTTTCCATGAGAGCCTGGTGCTCTTGCCGCACCTCCACCAGCTGCGCCTCCCCCTTCTCTCGCTCGGTGCGTTCCGCAGCCGCTTTGTTTTCGGCCACGGACACCGCTTCCCTCAGGGTCACCACCTCGTTTGTGGCCCTTGCAGTACCCATGTTATTCCTGTTATTTTTTGCAACCGAAACCTTTCTATAAGGTATTTCTTTAATAAGGTACTACTTACCTTCCTTGTCCTCGAGCTGCTTCTTGGCTTGGCCGAGCTCGTTCTCGGACCGCTCGAGGCTTTGCTTCAATGCATTGACCTCCGCAGTCAGTGCGGCAGAGGTCAGCAGCGCAGCCTGCATTCCCATATTGACATACTTATATTAGACTCCTGCGTATATCTTTTTAGATCCTTAGTCCGGCCTTTCTTTCCGAACACCGAACTAAGCATCAGGTACTGTCTATGCGGTAATATTTTTACATATTCTAAACTTACCTCAAAGCCTGTTAGAAGGCTGGTACAGGCTTCGGTCAGCCCGCTCTTGGCGGACTGAACTGTCCGGATCACCGCACTCATAACAGTGCGGTGCTCCTCCTCGATGAAGGCGTTGTTAAGCGCCTCCAATAAGCTATCCGGTGCCTCCGGTTGGACGGAGGACACCGGCGTCTTACCCTTCTTACGAAGGGACCGCTTGCCGGACTCCGGAACCACTAAAGGTTCCGGCATGGAGTTCGGACAAGGGTTAGGCTTAGAGCCCCTGGAGGTCTTGCCCCCCACGCGCCTGGAGTCCGGGAGGTCGCCTTGTGGCGCCTCCTGCGCCACCTCCTCTTGACCAGGCCCCCCTTGGGGCACCACCTCGGCGTCGTCCGCAGCGTGAGGGTAAAATCACTTACCTCATAGAGTCAGTCTATGAAAAAAGAGTCCCGTAAAGGGTAAAATCACTTACCTCGCCGGCTTGACGCCGCGAGCTGTATCCGCGATCTTTGTTAGCGGATGCTGGGGCTTCAGCGCCCTTGAACAGCACCTTCCAGGCGTCTTCGTACGTAGTGTCGAAGAGCCGGTTCAAGGTTCGGTGCTGTGCCGGATCGAACTCCCACAGATTAAAGGCCCGTTGTAGGTATGGGAGAATCCGGCGGATGAGCATCACCTGGATTACGTCGACAAGCCTAAGATTCTTGTCCACCAGGTTCCGGACGCATGTTTGGAGTCCAGATAGCTCGTCCGAATTCCCCCATGTCAGGCCCGTCTCTTTCCATGACGGGAGCCGTGTGGGGAGGCCAGATCTGAATTCGGGGGCCGCCACCCATTCGGGGTCGCATGGCTTGGTGATGTAGAACCACCCCGATTGACACCCCTTTATTGTCTCCACAAAGGAGCCCTCGAGCCATAGGACTTTGGCCATCTTGCCAACCATGGCGCCTCCGCACTCCGCTTGACGGCCGCCCACTACCTTCTGCCGGACGTTGAAGATCTTCAGCCATAAGCCAAAGTGGAGCTGGATGCAGAGGAAGGCCTCACACACGACGATGAACGCCGAGATGTTGAGGATGAAATTCGGGGCCAGGTCGTGGAAGTCCAGGCCGTAGTAGAACATGAGCCCCCGGACAAATGGGTGAAGTGGAAAACCTAGTCCGCGGAGGAAGTGGAGGAGAAACACCACCCTCTCATGGGGCCCGAGGGTTGGAATGAGCCGCCCCTCGTCGGGAAGCCTGTGCGCGATGTCACCGGACAAATATCCGGCCTCCTGCAGTCTTGTGATGTGCCCCTCCGTGACGGAGGAGGCCATCCACCTACCTCCTGCTCCTGACATGGTTGGAGAAGGTTGAGGCGGGATGTGCCGACTTGGGCGCTGGAGCTCGAGTGCGCGAGAATGGATGAGCGAAGGAGGAAGAAGGCGTAGGTGAAAAGGTGGATCCTTATCCCCTTATATGGAAGGACGAAGCTATACGTCCCCCACCAGCCTGGTAAAACTCGACTATCTCCCAAGCGTCATAATCAATGGCGCGGATGGGTTACCCACGTCCGTATTGATGAGAATCCCGAAATAAGGGGGCAAGATCTATGCTTTGATAAGACGTGCCAGGGAAACCGCCTCACTAAACGCGCTAAGGAGGAACGGTAAAAAACGATTCATATAAAGACCTGGCCGTGGTGTGATGTCACGCCGCGGGACACGTCAGCAGATCTGTGCAAAAGTTATTCTCTCTACGGTGGTATGTGGAACTTGTTTTGCAGAGCCGGACACTATCCTTGTGTTCAAAACCTTCTATGAAGTATTCGGAGGAGGAACCCGCCTTGCAATGCCGAACACAATATGCGCGCTGGACTCATCGTCATTGAAGCCTGGTTCAGGGGCTACTGAGGGAGTCCTGGACTAGGGGGTGTCCGGATAGCCGAACTATCATCACAACCGGACTCCAAGACTATGAAGATACAAGATTCAAGACTTCGTCCCGTGTCCGGATGGGACTTTCCTTGGCGTGGAAGGCAAGCTTGGAGATACGGATATGTAGATCTCCTACCATTGTAACCGACTCTGTGTAACCCTAACCTATCTGGTGTCTATATAAACCGGAGGGTTTTAGTCCATAGGGCGAACAACAATCATACCATAGGCTAGCTTCTAGGGTTTTGCCTCCTTGATCTCGTGGTAGATCTACTCTTGTACTACCCATATCATCAATATTAATCAAGCAGGAGTAGGGTATTACCTCCATCGAGAGGGCCCGAACCTGGGTAAAAACATCGTGCCCCTTGTCTCCTGTTACCATCCGCCTAGACGCACAGTTCCGGACCCCCTACCCGAGATCTGCCAGTTTTGACACCGACAATGACATTGTGCGTTCTCTCTTATTTCAGGCTAGCTTACCACCTCGTTATTGGGCCGAAGCACTTCACACCGCCACTCACGTTCTTAACCGTCTTCCTACAAAAACAATTAGCGCCCCCTCTCCATACTTTGCTCTTCACAACACCCATCCTGATTACTCATCACTACGCGTCTTCGGCTGCCTATGCTATCCCAACACCGCCTCCACTATGCCGCATAAACTATCACCGTGTTCGAGTGCTTGCGTTTTTCTTGGCTATTCCTCTCATCATAAGGGATATCGGTGCATGGACCTCACTACCCACCGCATCATCATCTCTCGTCACGTCGTATTCGATTGACCTTTCCATTTGCCTCCGCACAGCCTACCAACGCCGCCACGTACGACTTTCTGGCCGACGACGACACCCTACCCATAGTTGTCCCACCCCTTCCGATTACAACCCCTCCACCCACCCCACCACCCTCCCCTCCTCCCGCCCCACCTTCACCACCCGCACCACCCTCACCACCCGCCCCTCCCTCGCCGGGCGCCCCTCCTGCACCCACTCATCAAACACGCAGCACCTCCGGTATCCACAAGGGCCCTCGCGAGCGGCTTAACTTGCATGTTTCGTCTGTCAGCAGGTACTCACCGGTTCCCACCTCCGCCCGTGCAGCTCTTAAGGATCCCAACTGGCTCGACGCTATGACCGCGGAGTACCGCGCTCTCCTCAGCAACAACACTTGGGATCTTGTGTCTCCTCCTCGGGATGCTAACATCGTCTCCGGCAAGTGGGTTTTTCGCCACAAGCTCAAGCCCGATGGCTTCCTCGATCTCTATAAAGCTCGTTGGGTGCTTCGGGGTTTCTCTCAGGAGCCAGGCATCGACTTCGACGAGACATTCAGCCCGATTGTTAAACCGGCCACCATGCGTGTCATCCTCTCCATCGCGCTCTCTCTAAATTGGGAGACTCATCAGCTCGACGTCAAGAACGCCTTTCTGCATGGCACTCTTGCTGAGGTTGTCCACTTTCGTCAGCCCACCGGCTTCATCGACTCCACTCGCCTCAAGCACATCTGTCGGCTGAACCGTTCACTCTACGGTCTCAAGCAGGCTCCTCGTGCGTGGTACTAGCGCTTCGCGGCTTTCATCACATCGATCGGCTTCGTGTGCTCACGCTCAGAAACTTCGTTGTTCGTTCTCCGGTGTGCGGAAGGCACGGCCTTCCTCCTACTTTATGTGGACGACATCGTCCTCACCGCCTTGTCGACCCGCTTGCTCGACAGGATCACGACCTCTCTCCGCGCCGAGTTCGCCATGACGGACATGGGCAGCCTCCACTACTTCCTCGGCATCGCGGTCACCCGCGACTCCTCCAGCATGCATCTTTCGCAAGCTAAGTACGCCGCGGAGATTCTGGACAGGGCCGACATGACTGCTTGCAACTCGGCCACGACACCTGTTGATACATCACCGAAGCTCGCTGCTACTGCCGGTCCTTCAGTGACCAATCCCACGAAGTACCGGAGTCTTGCCGGCGCTCTCCAGTACCTCACTTTTACGCGCCCCGACATCGCGTATGCTGTTCAGCAGGTTTGCCTTCATATGCATGACCCACGTGAGCAGCACCTCGCGGCCATCAAGCGCATCTTGTGCTACGTCAAGGGCACGCTCTCTCATGGCCTTCAGCTCTACTCGACTTCATCGAGCTCCATGATCGCCTACACCGACGCCGACTTGGCCGGCTGCCCCGACACCCGGCGGTCAACGTCGGGCTTCTGTGTTTATCTTGGAGATAACCTCATCTCTTGGTCCTCCAAGCGGCAACACACAGTCTCGCGCTCGAGCGTTGAAGCCGAGTAGCGCGCCGTGGCCAACGCCGTTGCTGAGGCGAGTTGGCTACGGCAATTTCTCCAGGAGCTTCATCGACCATCTCCTCCTGCGACGATCGTCTTCTGCGACAACGTCAGCGTCGTCTACATGTCCACGAACCCAATACAACATCAGCGTACCAAACACATCGAGATCGATCTCCACTTCGTTCGCGATCGTGTTGCCATGGGTCTGGTCCGTGTGCTTCATGTTCCCTCGTCATGACAGTTCGCCGATATCTTGACGAAGGGACTTCCGTCGCCATTGTTTCTGAATTTTCGGTCCAGCCTCAACGTCCGCTCTCCTCCCATTGTGACTGCGGGGGAGTGTTAGACTAATATGTCACGTATCGTGACATATCTCCTAATCCCCTAAATCGAGGAGAATCGATATTGTTGTGATCTCTCATTTATGGTTAGGATTGTAATTTTGTCTATATATTGACATGCAATGGAAAAGCCCAAGTGTGGCAAGTATTCCTAAATCTTTCAGCTGGCGCCCTTGGGCATTTGCTTGGGCATCCTAACGCAGACTCTAATACCATTTGTTAGATAAAACTCTTGGCTAGCTTGCTCTCAGCCTCTCCGTGAATGGATGGAGCAACGACTGTGTGCTCAGCATATGAGAGAATGAAGAAAGAAAGGAGTTACATACACTCATGTATACTCACTGAACTAGCACGCATCTACACTACATAAGCTTTTATTCATTGGAGTCTCATGGCTTGTTTAAACGGAGGAAGAGCGCAACTCCTTATATAGGAGTATGATATGAGGCATGCACCATGTACAGCCAGCACACTCACACTAGAACGCACTACTAGTTATAGCTCACCTGACTAGAAATTTCTACAAGACAGCTAGCTACTTATCTCCTTCCTTAGCTAGTACTTACAGCAGACTTGCCGACATGCATTATATTTTTGCCCAACCGGCATGCAAGTCAGATGTTTTTTGGGCAATTTAGCTACTTTTCACTCAGCTGAAATTCCACTTTTGGGTCAGTCGAATTTGTGACCATTGGATTTTTCTGTAAGATTTGTGCTGCGTTTTTTTATCTGTGTTGTCTGTTGTGTGGGCTTCTCTTGTTTTTTGACGAAAAAAGTATACTTTTCACCCCCAAATCCCCTCCAACGGAGCCATAACCCCCTCAACTCGAACTTGGTATGATTTCAACCCTAAACATCTCAAAACCGGATTAATCAAGCCCTGAGTGGTTTCATGCCACATCAAATGTAGTTTTGCATTGCATGATGGTGATTAGGCACTGATTTTTCAGTGACATGGCGTTGAGGTGGCAGTAACTCGGAAATAACTCCGTACCTCTTCCCAGACGACATCCTCACATCCGCTCTCCTGCTTGTATCGCTAGTTCGCTAGCTCTAGCGTACATAGCCATCACTGCTTCCTCCGGTGTCCCGATTGCCACCATAGACAGTGATGAAGGCGAGCTGGACCAGTACCCTGGCACGGTGACGCCGTACATCCATCTTCTCGCGCGACATGTTCAACAAGTCGCTGCGGCAGTCCACCTCCGTGCCGCGCGCATGGCACCGGCGCTGTCGTGAACTACTACTACATGCAAGTAGATTCCTGGATTGTGTCCAGCGCCATGCACGGTCTGTACGGCATGTGGCTGCAGGTCGCGGATGGCAGTGTGGTTCAGTTCGTAGGGACGACTCACGCCAGGAAGTCATGATCAATGGTGTCCGCGCCCACGGTGGTGATCCAAGCCGTCACGTAGGAGAGTATCGAGCTCCCAGGCCCGACGTTCCGGGCAGAGCATGACACCAGGACGCTATGCTCCACCGAACAGAACGCGTTGATGGAGACGCGTGCACTCGACGGAGCCACCGCCAAGCGAGAGAGCTCACGCCGCAGCCTCGTTGGCGTCCATGACAACGAGGAAGTCCGAGTCTCTAATATGAATTTGCCGTCGAGCCAACAGACCTTGTCCATACCACGCACATGCTCTTCCACGATGACGACACCTCGCCGAGGCCCGTGTCGTTGCAGATTTGGCTCTCAGCTCACAGCTCAGGCACCGGTGTCGAACACCCCCGACAAGGCGACGACAACGTCTCCTGCCGTGCCGGACTGTGGGAACAAGCCCTCGCTGCCGCGCGAGCCGGAGGAACTCGGGCATCCGCATGGCGTGCAGGTTATACCGTGTCCCGGGGTTCTTGGCCAAGACGCCCTCCGTGCCCAGCATGTCGTTGGCCTCTCGCTCGTTCAACTGCTGGGAGAAGCTGTGCAGGATGGTATCGCCCATGGACACTAAGCACAGTGGCGATTAGCCACGTCATTGTCAAAATAACCGAAACCACCTGCAAAACCACTTTTGATGTGGCATGAAACCACTCAGGGCTTGATTAATCCGGTTTTGACATGTTTAGGGTTGAAATTATACCAAATTCGAGTTGAGGGGGTTATGGCTCCACTGGAGGGGATTTGGGGGTGAAAAGTATACTTCTTTCTTTTTTGACTGACCCCTTATTTGGATCAGTCGATTTCATTTCTGGGCCGGAAGCCCATTAACTATGCAATCCAGCCCTCCTCTCTCTCCCTTGATTTTTTTAATACTTTTTTGTTTTTGTGTGCGTTTGCTTCTGTTTTTCTGATTCTCTTTGTTAGTTGTTTTTATTTCTATTTTGTGGATATTTTTTGATTTATTTCTGTTTTCTGTTTCTATGGGTCCCCCCCCCCAATTTTCTTTCATTTATTGGTTATTTTTATTTTTGTGGGTTTTTGGCTAAGTGTAATTATATACAAAAATATATATAATATGTGCCAAAATTTCATGATTATAAGTACACTAAAAATGCGCAACTTCTGTGCCAATAGTTTGTAAAATAATTTATTATTTGTTTTATTATTTTCAGTTCCTTTCTTCTTTAATGGGAAACCAATGACACTAATTCATTGTTTCTTAGAAAATTTCATTATTTTAATTTTGTTTAAGTTTTTATTTCATTTTCTTTATTCTTCAACAGTAATACCAATACATGTAATTCACTCATACTTAGGAATTTTTTTCTGAAATTTTACTGTTTGTGCTTATTTTTGCATATTACAAAAAAGCGCAATTTCTATTCAAACCGTGTGCAAATGTTATGATTATTCTTTTTTCTTTATTATTCTTTCTTCTTAAATGGTTAATACGGATACCACTAATTCATTATTTTGATCGTGAGAAGTAGAGAAACCATGGATCAAATACCAATGCCACTAATTCATTCTTTCTTTAGATAATTTTTTTTGCGACAAATTTCAATATTATGTGTTTATTCTTGCATATTATAACAAAGCGCAATTTATGTGCAGATTTTGTCATTATTTTTTTAAGTTGTTTATATGATTTTCTTTCTATTTAAGGGTATTTTCGCTTCACTTTTCTACTTCTGTTTTCTGTTTCTATGGGTTTTTATTTTTCCCATTTCCTTTCCTTTATTGGTTATTATTGTTTTCTGTGGGTTTTTGGCTGAGTCTAATTTTATACAAATAGATACTATATAATATGTGCCAAAATTCCATGATTATATGATTATTTTTGCATAATACGATAAAGTGCAATTTCGGTGCAAAGTTAGGTGCAAGTTTTTTTTGTGTTTCTTCTTAACGGATACATTATTTCAGTTACACTATGGAAATTATAGTAGGATTTCTCGCAGATTTCTCCCACTCACTTCCCACCCTTTCCTCGCCAATTTCTCATGCCCTTTTTCACATGCCATATAACACGTGGACATATGATTATTCTTGCATATTGTAAAGAAGCATAATTTTTATGTATATTTCGTGCAAATTTTGTCATTGTTTGTTTTAGATCCCTTTTCCCATTATTTTTTGTTCTTAAATGGTAATACCAATGCCGACCATTCATTCTTCCTTAGGAAATTTAATTCTTTCTTTTATGGGTATTTTTGCTTCATATTTTATTTCTGTTTTATGTTTCTATGCATTTTTCTTTTTTTCCTTTTTTCTTTCCTTTATTGGTTATTTTTTGTTTTTTGTGGATTTTTCGCTGAGTGTAATTATATACAAACAAATACTATATAATATGTGCCAAAATTTCATGATTATATGATTATTTTTACATATTACGATAATGTGCAATTTCGGTGCAAAGTTGTGTGTAAGTTTTTTTTAAAAATCTTCTTCTTAAAGGAAGTACATTATTTTAGTTACACTATGCGTAAATTATAGTGGAATGTAAAAAATGCATAATTATATGCTTATTCTTTGCATATTTCAAAAAGTGCAATTTCAGTACAAAATGTGTGCAAGTTTTGAAAGTTTTTTCTTTTGCATTTTGTTTCTTCTTAAAGAGTTTCATTCTTTCTTAGAAAACATCATTACTTTGATTTTGTTTTTTTTCTTCTGAAATGGTAATGCCAATGCCACGAATTCATTCTTTCATAGAAAACTTCATTTTCTTATTGTTTTATTTGTATTTAATTTTTTATTTTGGTTTAGTTTTCACTAATATATAGTTATATACATATATTTATTCTTGCATATTATAAAAATGCAATTTCTGTGTAAGTTATCTGCAATTTTTTTCGTCATTTGTTTAATTTATTTTCCATTTTCCTTCTTTCTAAATGGTAATACCAATGCCAATGATTTGTGCGAATTTAATTCCTTTCTCTTTGAAAAATCTCCTTTAGTTTTTGCATTAGTTTAAGTAGTAATTATGCTCCATCCGCACAACCAAAAGGCTAATGATGAGTGTCTGTGGTGCTTTGTGTGTGTATGCATGTGGGTGTGTCTGTATGTTTATGTGCGCATGGTGCCTACATGTACGTGCTCTTTCATCACAACCTAACATAGTTTCAGCCGCTAAAGTCCACAGTTTTCATCCATGCTTTGAGATGAATATATGAGGCTACAAGGTGGTTAAGAAAAAAAGTGACTGGCCCTAAAACAAAATCCAGTCGACTGGGCTATAGCCAGTCGATTTTGTGACTGTCCGATTCTGCTTGGAGATTTGTATTGTTTTCCTTTTTTCTATATCATTTTGGTGGTGAGTTGGGCTATGTGGAATCGATTGACCCCTATTTGTGGAAATTTAATTCTTTCTTTTGTGGGTATTTTTGCTTCATTTTTTATTTCTATTTATGTTTCTATGTTTTTTATTTTTCCTTTTTTCTTTCATTTATTGCTTTTTTGTAGGTTTTTGGGTGAGTTTAATTATATACAAACAAATACTATATAACATTTTCCAAAATTTCATGATTATATGATTATTTTTGCTTCATTTTTTATTTCTATTTATGTTTCTATGTTTTTTCTTTTTTCATTCATTTATTGCTTTTTTGTGGTTTTTTGGCTGAGTGTAATTATATACAAACAAATACTATAAAACATTTTCCAAATTTTCATGATTATATGATTATTTTTGCATATTACGATAAAGTGCAATTTTGGTGCAAAGTTGTGTGCAAGTTTTTCTTTGTTTTCTGACTTCTTAAATGAAATACGTTATTTCAGTTACACTATGTGTAAATTATAGTAGAATGAGAAACATGCACTATTATATGCTTATTCTTCGCCTATTTCAAAAAGTGCAATTTAAGTGCAAATTGTTGTGTAGGTTTCGAAAGTTTTTTCTTTTTCATTTTCTCTTTTTAAAGGGTTTAATACTTTCTCAGAAAACTTCATCATTCTGATTTTGTTTATGGGTAATATCAATTTATTCCTTCATAGGAAAATATTTTTTTCACAAAAGTACTATTATATGCTTTGCATGTTATAAAAGGGCATTTTGGTGCAAATTGTATGCAATTTTTTTCATTAGTTGTTTTTCAACATCTTCTTCTTATATGGTAATACCAATGCCACGAATCATTTCTTCTTGAATTTTTTTTATTCCGAAAATTCCCTTATTATATGCTTATTCTTGCATATTATTAAAAAACATAATTTTAGCGTAAATTTTGTGCAAATTTTTGATCATTTATTTTTTATTTTGTTTATTCTTAAAGGGTAATAGCTATAGCACTAATTCATTCTTCCCTTTAAAAAATATATATATTATATTTTTTATGGGTAATACCAATGCGACTAATTCATTTTTCTTATAAAACTTATCTTGTTGCAAAAAAAATCACAATTATATTCTTATTGTTGCATATTAAGAAAATCCGCAATTTATGTGTAAATTATGCACATGAAATTTTATTTGTTGTTCTTTCTTCTTAAAGGGCAGTCCCAATGTCCGTAATTCATTATATCTTAGAAAGTTTATTTTTATTTTGATAGGGACGGGCATTATTGTCGCTTGAATATTACACAGGAGAATCAGATTATATTAGTACGTATAGTTGCCGTTAAAAAGGTTCCGACACGTACATCCGGACGCAGCAAGAAAGAAATACATGCATGCATGAAGTGAAATGAGCAGTTGGATGATGAAGTAGAGCAAATCGACTAAAAAGGTTATTGGTCAGTCGACTATCCGGAAAATGAAAATCAGTCAACTGACAGCAGCAACTCCGCCCGGCGTCAGCGCAGATGGAGAAGAAGCCCCATGCAGACTCACCTGCAGAGCACTCACAGAAGGACAGTGGAGGTCAAGGAGGCTTGCACAGGGAGAGCTCATCCATGGCGGCGGACAGCAGCCATGGGCAGGATCCAGCAGGGGGTAGTTGACGAGGGAGAGGGACAGACGATGGGAGGAGGTAGGCGATGCGAGGCGAACGAGTGGGTGAGAAGGGGTCAAAGCGGTGCGAGACTGCCGGGCGCGTCGGATCGAGGGACCGAGGAAACACCAGATTGGTCGCCCGCATCGGGCTAGGCTTCTTTGTTTGATCTCAGGAGCACGGAATTTAGATCTGGGGCGGTTCCACTAAAAAAATCTATTGAGATCTGACGGTGTATTTTCCTATTGAAAACTACTTCTGATGTTTGTTAAAATAATATAAAAGCAACTGCTGATGAACTTGAAATCTCTGCAGACGGTTTTTAGATAACCATTCGACTATACACAAATTATTGGTCTTTGCTACTGATTGCACAGGAATACTTGTCTTGGATCTAATATTGTGACACAAATTTGCCAGCAAAGAAGGAACTTCGTAATCAAATATCGCATTGCTTGATTGAAATAATATTTAGGAGGTGCACAGAGTAGAAGAAAAAGAAGACAACATACCGATCAATGGGCACGTCTGATAGCGACGAGACGGCTGCCAGCTGCATTCAAAGATTGCAGCAACTCATTCAAAAATCAAAAGCAAGACACATATTCAGAGAAATAACTCAACTTTGTATGACAATAACATACCTCCTCTTTCAGAAATGCAAGTCGCTCTCCAAACAGCTCTTAGTATATATGTGGGAGACTTGGAGAAGAAGAAGAGGAAGAAGAAACAAGCCAATGCAGATAGAGCAAGTGAAACGATGTGGCCAAGTGTTTATATCTTCACAGCAGTCCCGCGACCTAAGCAGCACAAGTAACATCATGACAAGGTTGTACATCTGTAACCATAAGATACAAAAAGTAATCAAATAAAGTGTCAGCTTTTGGCAACACGCAGATGTTTCATCCGAGGGAATCTTTCCACGTTATTTCTGCTGCACCAAGGCATTAACTAATTGCATTTGTTTGGAAGGCGACTAAACAGATCTTAACATTCTGGTTCCATGTCAACATCGTAAATGACCCTTCTCAACTCCTTGTTATCGCTGACAACTCTGACCCACGTATCGCATGATGGATGGAGGACCACGGTCCAACTTTAATTACCGTTACCAGCACATTTCCATGAGTGGCCCACATTGCATGACTGACAAATAAATTACGAATTCCGTATTTTAGGGAGAGTTCAAGGAAAGAAAAATTCAAATTCCGTATTTTAGGGAGCATTCAACTTCCATATTTCGAGGACCGGTTTTTCTTTCACGGTAATATGTGTCTCATTCATATCGTAAGGATTGAAGTACAAGTCATATAAAGACCGATATGACAAAACAGAAAAAACAACAGAATGTCTCCGAGCTTGACACCAACGCCCATCACCTGCCTCCGGCACCACCACAGCAGCCACTGAAAGAAAAAATAACGGATCACCTTCTCACCCGAGCTCGATGCGGCTCTATCGCTGATATGCACCTTTGCGGACCTCCAAGTTGGCTCGCCAAAGGCGAAACCATTATCTATGAACCAATCAGACCGGGGCAACACCCGAGACACGCCATCGAACTCCAGATCTGGCATCCTGTTAGACTATGTATAGCTTCTGTACCTATGTACGTATATGGTACATATTGTAACACAACCATTATAGTGTTAGACTATGTATAGCTTCTGTACCTATGTACGTATATGGTACATATTGTAACACAACCATTATATATAATAAGATAAGCCACCCCTAGAGGGTTGTGCTGGTTCCCCAAAACTTATTGTCTTACATGGTATCACGCTAGGTTACGATCGCTTCCGCTTCTAAACCCTAATACCCGCACCGCCGCCGCAGCCGCCGCCGCCTTCACCGCCGCCGCCGCGCCACCGATCGCGCCGCCGCCATGTCGAGCGCCGCCACCACCGGTTCCACTGCTGCGGGCTTCCTCCCGGCCTCTCTTGCGGCTCTGCTCAACCTCCCGCTCGATGTCGTCTCTGTTCCGGCTCCGATCGGGACAAGGAGCATCGGCTCCGTCTTCTCCACGCCGCCGGCGCCCTCGCTTGGGCGTGACCTCGTGGTCCACACCGCGGCGCCGCCGTCCGCTGCGGACTCCGTAGGCGTCGTCCCGCCGCTCCTGCCGCAAGCGGGTCACACTGCCCCGCTGGCGGGGTTGGCGGCGTCCGCCCCGGCCGCGGGCCTTGCGGCGTCCGCACCGGCCGCGAGCTTTGCGGCGCCCGCCCTGGCTGCGGTCCCGCCTCCTCCCGCATCGGCTTCGGTGCCTCCGGCTGCCTCCATGGTGTTTGCACCCCAGGCAGCCTCCTCGATGGGATTGTCTTCGCCGCCGCCGTTTCACTTTGGTCATCTCATCACCATCAAGCTCTCCGCCGACAACTACATCTTCTGGCGTGCGCAGGTTCTCCCGCTCTTGGGGAGTCACTACCTGCTAGGCTACGTCGACGGATCGCTTCCCTACCCACCTGCGCTGGTAGACAGCGTGCACGGTCCGGTCTACAATCCGACCCATCGCGTCTGGACGGGGCAGGACCAGGCGAACCTCTCCTCCATCCAGGGGTCGCTCTCGCCGGCAGTTGCCGGCCTTGTTGTCTTCGCGAAGACGTCTCATGAGGCCTGGACCATCCTTGAGCGCACCTTTGCAGCGCAGTCCCAGGCTCGTGTCTCTGCACTCCGTCGTCAGCTTGGAGAGTGTCAGAAGCTTGACTCCACTGCCACTGAGTTCTAAAACAAGGTCAAGGGCCTCGCCGACACATTGGCCTCCATTGGACAGCCCCTCACCGACTCCGAGTTCAACTCGTTTATTGTCAATGGTCTTGATGAGGAGTATGATGCCTTAGTCGAGATCATCAACGAGCGGGGCAACTCGACACCCATGCTGGCACACGAGGTTTTCTCTCGGCTCCTTCTCACTGAGCAACGGGTCGAGACTCGCCGCACCATGGGCACTGGCTCCCTCTCGGCCAACGCCGCCACCAAGGGTGGCCGCTCTTCTTCATCACCCCGGTCTCCCTTGGGGCTGCCACCGTCGCCCGCCTCGGCCCCCCCACCTACTGCGACCTTACCGGGGGCTGGCGGTCCACGTGTGTGTCAGCTTTGTGGCCGCGATGGGCACTGGGCCTCCAAGTGTCATAAGCGCTTCCAGCGAAGCTTCCTTGGTCTTGGCAATGACGGCAAAGATACATGCAACAATGCCCGTCAGGTCGCCATGGCTGATCGTCCCGCGCCGCAGAAGCAACAGGGACACACTCAGTCCTACTCCATCGATCCACACTGGTACATGGACTCTGGGGCGACAGAGCATCTAACCAGCGAGATGGGGAAGCTTCACACTCGTGAACCCTATCATGGCTCCGACAAGATCCACACCGCCAATGGAGAAGGTATGCACATCTCTCATATTGGTCAAGCATCTCTTCTCACTAGACATGCCAATAGGAGTCTTCAGCTTCGCAATGTTCTTCGAGTTCCATCTGTGACCCGTAATCTTCTTTCAGTTCCTAAACTCACACGTGATAATAATGTGCTTTGTGAATTTCACCCTTTTGATCTTTTTATTAAGGATCGGGGCACGAGGGACATTCTTCTTAGTGGGCGGTTGTGCCAGGGCCTCTACCGTCTGGAGCATCCTGGTGTCGCTCGTGTTTTCAGTGGAGTTCAGGTCTCTCCGTCACAGTGGCATGCTCGTCTTGGTCACCCGGCCACACCTATTGTCCGTCATATTTTGCGTCGTCATGAGCTTCCTAGTTTGTCTAGTCATAAAGATGTAGCAGTGTGTGATGCTTGTCAGCAGGGGAAGAGTCATCAACTTCCTTTTTCGGAGTCCAGTCGTGAGGTGAAACATCCTTTAGAACTTGTGTTTTCAGATGTATGGGGTCCTGCTCAGACTTCTGTCAGTGGTCATAATTACTATATCAGTTTCGTTGATGCTTATAGTCGCTTTACCTGGCTTTACCTTATTAAACGCAAATCTGATGTGTTTGATATTTTTGTTCAATTTCAAAAACATGTTGAACGTCTTCTCAAGCACAAAATTGTTCATGTCCAGTCAGACTGGGGGGGCGAGTATCGCAACCTCAACTCTTTCTTTCAGTCGCTTGGGATAGCTCATCGTTTAGCATGTCCACATACACATCAGCAGAATGGTTCAGTCGAACGTAAGCATCGTCATATTGTTGAAGTCTTACTCTTTTGGCCCATGCATCTGTTCCGTTTCGGTTTTGGAGTGATGCTTTCACCTCTGCATGCTTTCTCATCAACCGTACTCCTACTCGTGTTTTAAACATGAAGACTGGGTGTGCTTGCTGGCCGCATCTTCGTCCATATAACAAGCGCAAGCTTGAGTTTCGTTCTAAGAAGTGTGTTTTTCTTGGCTATAGCTCTCTTCATAAAGGTTACAAATGTCTTCATGTTCCCACTAATCGTGTCTATATATCTCGGGACGTCGTGTTTGATGAGCATGTTTTTCCCTTTGCCAACCTTCCTGTGTCCACTGTCGAACCACCATCTCTGACCAATTTGATGATGTTGCATACTCTCCTTTGCTGTTACCTAACCATGGTGCAGGAACCGGACGTGGAGCTCGTTTGGAGCTGTTGGAGGATTCACCATCATCATCGTCGTCTTCTGGTGGGCACGTCGATCGCCCTATGTTGCATGGCATCGATTCGCGTGCCCATGCATGGTCACCCGACGAGCCCGTCGCGCCGAGCATCTCCACTGCTCGGTCCGTTTCGCCAGCGGCCGCCGAGTCGCCCGCGGCTCGGCCCGTCACGCCGTCTTCGCCTGCGGCTCGGCACGTCACGCCGTCTTCGCCCGCGGCTCGGGTCCTCACGTCGCCTTCATCAGCGGATCGGCCCGCAACGCCGGCCGCGCCACGGCCCACTATGCCGAGCTCGCCATCGGCCCGGTCTGTGATGCCGGAGTCGCCAGCTGCTTCGTCTGCTCTGCCGGTTTCGCCGGTGGGTCGGCCTTCTTCGCCAACCGAGTCTGAGGCTACCGTGACTGGCTCCTCGTCATCGGCTGACTCGTCAACGTCGCCGTCCTCCAGCCCGTTGCAGGCTGCTCCGTCGACCTCGGTGGTTCCTGTGTCCCGACCACATACACGCAGTCGCAGTGGCATTTTCAAACCTAAGGAACGTAAGGATGGTACGGTTGCTTGGTTGGCTGCTTGTTTGGCTGCTGCTGTTGCGGATCCATCTTCTGAGCCTCGCTCATATCAGGCTGCCCTGCGCATTCCACATTGGCGAGAGGCTATGGAGCAGGAGTTTCATGCTCTTCTTCGTAACAAGACATGGACTCTCGTTCCTCCACCACCACGGGTAAATGTTATTGACTCAAAATGGGTATTCAAAGTGAAGAAGCATTCGGATGGATCTATTGAGCGTTACAAAGCGCGACTTGTTGCTCGCGGTTTTCGGCAGCGTCATGGTCTTGACTATGAGGACACCTTCAGTCCTGTCGTCAAGCCTACCACTATTCGGCTTCTTCTCTCCATTGCTGTTTCTCGTGGTTGGTCACTTCGTCAACTTGATGTGCAGAATGCTTTTCTACATGGATTTTTGGAGGAAGAGGTTTATATGAAACAGCCGCCTGGTTTCTCTGATCCTGATCGTCCTGACTATATATGTCGTCTTTCCAAAGCACTATATGGTTTGAAGTAAGCTCCTCGTGCCTGGCATGCCCGCCTTGCCTCTGCCCTTCGTGCTCATGGGTTTGTGCCGTCTACTGCTGACACTTCGTTATTTCTTCTACAGAAGCCAGAAGTCACTATGTATCTTTTGGTATATGTCGATGATATTATCCTTGTCAGCTCTTCTCAGTATGCTGCTGATGCTCTTGTCTGCTCTCTTGGTGCTGATTTTGCGGTCAAAGATCTTGGGAAGCTTCACTACTTTCTTGGAGTTGAGGTCACTTCTCGTGCTACTGGTCTTGTCCTTACGCAGAAGAAGTACTCCTTGGAGTTGTTACAGAGAGCTGGCATGCTGAAGTGCAAACCGACCACCACACCCATGTCGTCTACCGACAAGATAACAGCTGTTGATGGTGAGCTTTTGTCTCCTACGGATGCCACAGAGTACAGGAGCATTGTTGGTGGACTTCAGTACTTGACGATCACGAGACCAGATATCTCTTATGCTGTTAACAGGGTTTGTCAGTATCTTCAGGCTCCCAGAGATACTCATTGGGCTGCTGTTAAACGCATTCTTCGTTATGTTCAGTTCACCCTGACATTTGATATGCATATTCGGCCGACTTCCTCTCGGGTCCTTTCGGCCTTCTCTGATGCAGATTGGGCTGGTAGCCCAGATGACAGGCGATCCACGGGGGGTTATGCAGTATTCTTTGGCTCTAATTTGATCGCCTGGAGTGCTCGGAAACATGCTACTGTGTCACGTAGCAGTACTGAAGCTGAGTACAAGGCTGTGGCTAATGCTACTGCAGAGATTATTTGGGTGCAGTCTTTGCTTCAGGAGTTGGGTTTGTCTCAACCACAGCCTCCTATTCTTTGGTGTGATAACATCGGTGCTACATACCTTTCTGCAAATCCAGTATTTCATGCCCGAATGAAACACATTGAAGTTGACTATCACTTTGTACGGGAACGTGTATCACAGAAGCAACTCCAGATCAAGTTTATCTCATCTAAGGATCAACTTGCAGACATCTTCACTAAGCCTTTACCGCTGCCACAGTTTGAGGCTTGTAGGCGCAATCTTACCCTTCTCAGTTCTTTAGAAAGTGGCTAAGATTGAGGGAGGGTGTTAGACTATGTATAGCTTCTGTACCTATGTACGTATATGGTACATATTGTAACACAACCATTATATATAATGAGATAAGCCACCCCTAGAGGGTTGTGCTGGTTCCCCAAAACTTATTGTCTTACACATCCCCACATGACTAAGACTTCGGAGGTGGAAACAATACCTGCTATCCACAAACCACGAGCCTAGGACGCATTCCGTCATCCAGATTTCGTCGATGCAGACCACAGTCTGCATTCTCTCCTCAACTACCTACCAAGCTTTGCGCCGACGTTGGAGCAGACGCCATCGCAATGGCGGTGCCTGAGGACACATGTACACCACAACGATGTCGTTGCCGCCACGACATCCTCGCTTGAACATAGTGGTTCCCATATCCTTCACCGACCATAGAGACGATCGCCTCGCTGGAGAAGAATCCGGAGCTTCTTTATTCAGCATCATCGTCGCCGCCGACGAAGCCAAGACGTCAAACGATCAAGAACCCTAAGCTTCTTGGGCGCTAAAACGATCCACACGTGCGGGATCCGGTGACCCCCCTCATCACCGACGACCAGAAGGTCGCCGGCGGAGGAGAGCCGCCAAGAGACAACGCGGGAAGGTGCGGATCTCCTCGTGGTGGCGGCTAGTCTCAGAAGAAAAGAGAAAATAGTACCTCCTCCTTTGACATTGTTACTTGTCAAAACGTAGCATTCAAGGAAAGAAAAATGAAATTTGAATTTAGTATTTTACAAATCTACATCGTCTAGTAGGAGCAGGTAGTAGAATGGAAAAGTCTTCACTTACCACGAGCCCATACAACTGGTGCCAAAAGTTGGCATCTCCAAATATATATCCAAAACAATTTAAAGCATGTACAAATTTCTACTCTATATGTCTATATGAACTGAAGCTTTTTTTGCTAAAAACGGCGAAACTGCTTCTTGATTTAGCAGGCCATGAATGGATGTATTGTTTACCATTTTTCGCATTGAATTTGTGGCCTTGAAATGGGAAGTAGGACTTGCATTGCAAGAAGAAGATATTAATCATATAGCGTGAGTAGGTTTTGTGTCACAAGTTGAGGGTTAACATTCCAGGCCTGCATGACGTGTGTACATGCATGTGAACAAAGGTGCATCTTGTGAACCCACGACCGATTATGTGTGAGAGCATGTGCTTCTCCACGCAGATTGGCTACTTTGGCGTTGATGGGGAGTAGTATAAAAACACACTCTGTCAGTTTCCCTTTTCAAGTTTGTCTTAAAAAAGATTCCTGGCCGTCTCAGAATACGGGAAACAAAAAAGGCGTCTTGTGAATACACAACCGGTCATTGAAAAAGACAAGAGATCTGAATCTCACCTACCACCTCTGCATCTCATCCTCAATAACCGGATATCACATCTGTTGATAGAAGAGACAAATCTGTTGCAAAACAAATTGAAATAACATTATCTTAAAATAAACCAGCATCCCATTGACCCATTGTGCGATGGTCCTTCGATCCTATGCCTCGACCCTTAGCCCGAGGAAATTACTTGGATACCATGACTAGATCAGAGACAAAATACTCCGTTGATGAAAAGATGAATGCTTGAAAATAGAGTTACAATGTCGCCGTATGGAAAGTATCCTTGCTTACCTGTCATGACTATGCCTATGGAGATTGCTATGGAGGTTGAGATGGATATGGAGATTGTGTTGTAGATGGGAGCGAAGCGATGACTTGATAATGGGCGACTCCTTTTGTCGAATGCTACGACCGAACAAGGGACTGTGGAGGAGGACGACGGCAACGGTGCAGGACGCGAAGAGGAGGGCAAGGGAAGAGGAGAAGGAGGGCGATCACAAAGGAAACAAAAGCAGGACACACCCTATAATTCAGCCGATTTCACGACAAGGCAAGTCCGCAAATACAATCAACATAAGTTAATTGAAAACCACCTGAAATCAGTTGCAAAACCATCCTGGGGACATTAATTTGATCATGCATATTTGAGGGTCCTATATATAATAATCCATAAAGGTTCATAATGGGCCATAGCCCAAGAGGGTATTGTTTCGCTTTTGTACAGCATACGATGGCTGTCTTTTTTCCTGTGCATGACTTGCTCCACATCTCTAGCGACAGTGATATTTTTTCTCTTTTCCTGTCATGTTCTTTTTTTATCCAGTTTTCCTTTTCCCTTTGTTTTATTTTTATTATTTATTTATTTTTCCTTATCACATCATTTTTCTGTTCTCTTCTTCTTCTTATTAGTTTTCTGATTAGTGTTTAAACATTTCATAGTCTACTTCAAAAAGATTCATCCTGCTTTTAGATAAAGTTCACTGTGCATTAAATATCCCATCATGTAATTATAAAAGGTTTATTGTGTATTTAAAAAAATATATTGCCCATATTTTAAAAATGTTCTGTGTGTATAGAGAATTATTCGTTGCGTGTCTAGAGATTGTTCATTGCATAATTATTATTTTTGTCATTTTAAACGAAAATGAATAAAATTTTCTGACATGTATCTTGAATTGTTCATTGAGTATTTAAAATATATTCATTGTATATTATAAAAATATATGGTATTTTTAAAAATGCATAAACATTTTTATATACAAGAGAATTTGTTTTTCTATATTTTCTTCTGTTCTTATATTTTTGTTCATCGCATATTTAAAAAGTGTTCATTGTGCATTTAAATATTGTTTGTCATGTATATTGTAAATATTCATCATGTATTTTGCTCAAAATATGTCCACGACGAGAGCGAAGGGGAGGGGGGGGGGGTAGGAGCATGGGTGCTCTTTTTCAAAATACATTTTTTAACGTCTAAACATTTTTGAATATGCGACAATTTTTTAAAACTCTAATATTTTTTGAAAAGGTTGAACATTTTCTAAAAACATGTGTTTTTTCCAAATACGAACATTTTTGAAATTCTGAACATTTTTGAATGGAAAAAACTAGTTTTCTAAAACATGGATTTTTTTTTGAATTTTTTATTAAAATTTGTAAACAACTTTTTTAAATGTGAATAAGTTTTTTTCTTTGAAAAGGCCCCTAGATCAATTATAAAGCATCAACAGCAGTACAAAGGACCCCAAAGAAACCAGAAATTACATTCCAGTCCATAGAGCACCACACAACTTCAATTACCGGAACGAACGCAGTCGTGCCGCCGCCGCCTCGCATCCGAAGCCAGCCTGACCCTGTAAAGGACACACCATCTGGCGGACGGGAAAACTCCGATCTATGGTCTCGAAGGACCAACGCACCGGTAGAACCGCCGTCGTCGTCGCGTTGAAGAAAATCTGCACACGATCCACAGGAAGCACAGACCACTCCTACACCTAGATCCACTGATCCGAAGAGAAGCAACCAGACCAAGCCCTGCGGCCCTCAACGTCGACGACAAAGCCGCCTCCGGCAAGGTGGAGAAGGAGCCAGGGAAACTTATTTTTCTAGGCAGCGTCATCACCACCACAGATCCGCTGTAAGAAAACTAACCTAACCCTATGACCCAATCTACAGCACCGACACAGATCCGGGGTCCTCTCCTCCTCTTTTTCAATAGTGAATTTTTTAGGGCATTTTTTTAAAACTATGAACAATAGAAAAAAAGAATCTGGGAAAATCAGCAGCAAAAAACAAACAGAAAAGAAAACCAACACAAGATGTTCTAGAATGTTTCAGAAACTGAAGTAGCAGTTGTTGCTAAATCGGCTGGCTCAATTGCCATAGTCCTGTGCGAAATGCCCTGTGTTTGACGCAGGAAAATCCTATGTGCCATGCCGGGCGGCATATAGTCAAGCTTTTGCACAGGCATATACCCCGAGCACGAGAGATGGGCCAGACGTTTTTGTTTTTATTTTGTTTTGTTCTATTTTTTTATTTATTCCGTCTCTTTTTAGTTTGTTCTGTTTCTGGTTCTAACTCTTTTTCATGCTTTTTTATTCTCCATTTTAACTTTTACATTTATTTTTATTATTATAAAAATGATCGTTTTTCCCTAAATCATAAAATTCAAAAAATACTTAACCTTTTCCATAAATTGTTCAAAATTTCACATAAATGTTTTCCGTTTTCATAGTTTGTTCATAAATTTTGAAAATATTCTTATTTGCGTAAAATGTTTGAGATTTTTTGAAAAATGCTCTAGTTCCAAATATTTCTCATAAATTCAAAACAAATGCATTCTCAAAAAACATTCAGGATTTTTAAAAACAAATGCGTATTTTTACAGTAATTCTCACAAATTAAAAAAAGTCCCCCTTCCAAAAATTTCCCACAAATTAGAAAAAATGTTTGGGAATTTCAAAAATATATTTACCTTTAGAAAAATAAAATAAAATCTAAAAAATGGGTGGTACAGTGCCTGGTTCGCTGCTCTTGTCTTTCTAAATCAAATTAATATTGCGACATAGAGAATCAATCGTCGGCGAGAGCAACAATACCCACTAATTCTGTTGCAACCTCATAAGTTGAGACTCCTGTGAGCCAGCAGCCCTCTACACAGGGCCTTTGGCTTCGGCCTGAACCTAATCTTGAAGAAAATCACTGCACGCCCAGTGAAAGCATCTTTGAGAAAATGACAATGCATTGCGAAAGAACTAATCATATAGGTTGCTCTTCAATAATGCTTGGGACGATCTTTTCCCAATCTGCGACTTGCTACTGCTAAGCTCAAATATCTCAGATCACTGCCCATTGTTGCTCGGACGAGCGCCCTAGATCATTCCGATTCAGATTCAAGAATTTCTGGTGCAAGATTCCAGGGTTTTTGGACGTGGTGAAGGTGGCCTGGGAGGGCCCGGTGCACACCAGCGACCCGGTGAAGATCCTTTGCACCAAACTGCACCACACAGCCAAGGCACTTAGGAGCTGGGGACAAAGGAAACAGAGCACATTCAATATGCAATTTCAAATCCCGAATGAAGTTATTCTCCGTGTGGACAAGGTGCAAGAATCAAGGACCTTATCGGATGCAGAGAGGCATTTGAAATCATTCCGTTCCACAAAGGCAAATGCCTTGCCTTGGCATCCTTGGAGAGGGTCCACCTACGACAGCGTGCGCGGGTTAAGGAGCTGCAGGAGGGCGATGCCAACTCCAAGTTCTTCCACATGAAAGCCAATGGGTGACGCAGAAAACACTTGATTCCTCTCCTCATGGACGGCTCTCGCATGGCAACACAATAGGAAGACAAGTTGAAGCTTGCTTCTGAATTTTTTACGAGGTTGGCGGGCTCACCAGCGTCCCGATCCAGCTTGATCAACCTGGATGAGTTGGGGCTGAAATATTTATCACGGGAGCAAGCACAAAGCTTAGAGATGCCCTTCACTCAGGAGGAAATGAAGCAAGTCGTGATGGACATGCCAACAGACCACGCGCAGCTTTACGGGGCTTTTTTATAAGAGCTGCTGGGATATTATTGCGGTCGACTTCATGGCGGTAATGAGATTCTACATGGGGGTCGCTTCAGATCTTTTGGCGCCACAAATTCATCAATCTTAACCCATTTGCCCAAGAAAGATTGCTCTCTGCAATTGGGTGATTTCAGACCTATAAATCCGATCCACAGTGCGGCAAAAATATTTGCCAAGGCATTGTCCATTCGCCTGACCCCTCTGCTGCCCCAGATCATCTCTCAATCTCAGAGTGCCTTTGTCTGCAAGAGAAGTATCCATGAGAATTTCAAGTTTGTCCGCAGCGCAGCAAAATACCTTCATCAAAGGAAGACCTCTTCCATTCTGATGAAGATTCATATCTCCAAAGCTTTCGACACGCTCTCGTGGGAGTTTCTGATCGAGGTCCTTCAAAAGAGATGTTTTGGCAGGAGATGGATCTCATGGATTTGCGGGCTGCTCACCACTGCGTCACCATCAGTCCTGATTAATGGGGCGATTGGTGAGCCCTTTTCCCTTGGTTGCGGTGTTAGGAAGGGTGACCCGATTTCACCGGCGCTGTTTATCCTTGCCATGGACACGGTACAGGCCATGTTGGTGTGGGCAACACAAAGGAATTTGCTAGCTGCCATTGGCCAGAAGAACTCCCAGAGTCTCAATTTTCGCACACGACGCAATCATGTTCTTCATCCCAGCAACCGGTGACCTGCAGGTGATCTCTAGCATTCTTCAACTATTTGGGGACGCGTCGGGGCTGCGGATCAACTTCCAAAAAGAGCACTGTTACTTGCATTCGTTGCAACAAGGAACAAGCGGCTTCAATGGCAGCACACTTCCAATGTCAACAACAAGCCTTCCTCTCAAGTATTTGAGTTTGCCCCTCTCGATTTACCGCCTCAAACGGCAAGATATTCTACCGCTTGTGAATAAGTACTCAAACAAGTTGAAGGGATGGATGCCTAAGCTTCTAGCACCAACAGGGCGGCTCACACTAACACACTCGGTCCTTATGGCACTGCCGATTCACTTCATGTCTGTGTTGCCGCTGCCGATGTGGGCAATCAAGATGATCGAACAAAGATGAAGGGGCTTTCTCTGGAAGGGCGAGCATGAGATAAATGGGGGACACTGCCTACTCCCTTGGTTCAGGGTATGCAGGCCAATGGAGTTGGGAGGCCTTGGCATTATTAATCTCAGATGGTTTGGTTACGCGCTACAATGCAAATGGCACTGGAGAGCATGGGATGAAGAAGAGAGGCCTTGTAATCGTTTCAAGGACAAAACTGAGAAAGATGTCTCCTCCTTGTTCAATGCAGCCTGCACGGTACAACTGGGAAATGGGAAGATTGCTAAATTTTGGACTGACAATTGGTTGCCAGATGGGCGCTCCATTGCTGTGGTGGCGCCGGCACTTTACTCATTTGTCCAGGACACCGACAGATCCGTCCGGGGAGCTCTGCACAGCAACGCTTCGACCAGGGAAATCAATGGAGGAATCTCCACGCAGGCCATGGCTCAATACCTTATGATCTGGGACAGGGTGCATGCGACCAATCTGTCGGCGGATGAGCGCGACCAACCAGTGTGGCGTCTAACTGAAGACCACCAATTCTCCGTCAACAGCAGATACAAAATTTTCTTCATGGAAAGCATAAAATTCGTGTGTGCCAAGCCGATTTGGAAATCCAAAGCCCTGCCAAGATGCAAATTTTCCATGTGGTTGGTTGTTCATAGCAAATGCCTCACCGCGGACAATCTTCAGTGCAGGGGGCTGGTCATCGAACACATGTTGCCCATTATGCCTCACAGAACCGGAGGGTTGTAACCATATTTTCGTCCACTGCCAATTCACTCAGCAGGTTTGGCGTCTCTTCAAACTATGGACAAGAGAAAATTTCATTATGCCAGATGAACGATATGCATCGACGGGAGATTGGTGGCTCGCTTCCAGGAAGGGGATTCCAAAACCCATGAGGCGCAACTGCGACACCATTACAATCCTTATTCACTGGCGAGTCCGGAAAGAGCGCAATTCCAGGATCTTCGACGAGGCTTCGAGCAGTGCGGAACGGGTCTTAGCCCTGGTCAGAGAGGATATGGCAGTATGGAGAGCTGTCGAATGTATTGCTGATCACTGTAATTGGTAGCGGATTACTTTGTTAGCCCATGCAGCCAACTGTGGTGCTTTTCATTCGGTCCTTGACCACATGTGATGTTTACCAGCTTGTATTCTCCTCTCTTTCTATCTAATAAAGTTGGGCCAATGGCCCTTCGACACACTATACTAAACATTGCCATCGGACTATCAAAATTTGGCATGTTTGGCTATGGTGGAGTTCATCCATGCCGCCCTTGCCCTTTCTGGCGCCCTTGCCGTCCTTCTCGTGGAAGTATCGGTCGAAGACGCAGTACGGATCGAGCCAGATCTGCTCGTCACCGCAGATGTCCTCGCCGTCACTGTACGCCATCTCCTCCTTCGGTGGCAGTCCGGCAATGGCACGGACCGCCCGATTATGCTCTCGGGCGAGGGCACGCGTGTTCCTCCGCTGTCGTTTATTCACAATGCGGGCGCGGATGGATCCCTACTCTGCGGCCGCCTGTGCCGCCGCATTAGCCGCCTCCGCCACCGCCATTTCCGCCGCGATAGGGGCCTCCCCTCTCCTTCTCACGGCGAGCCGCCTGGTCCCGGTGGGACTCATAGTCTGCCCAACCGGTGATGGGGAAGGAAATGGATTCCGGTTGCTGGGACCGTGAGGATCCAGCCCCGGAGGACCCGAGCGCCCGGTGAGTCAAAACCATGGAGTTGCAGCGAATAGATCCATCCTCGTCCGAGCGTTGTCCTACTGAAAGCGGCGGAGTGCAATATGACTGCCATTGCCTTCTCCAACCCGCACGGAACGACACCTCAGTCGACGAATCCGGACTGGTCGGAGTCCGATCCGCTGCCTGCCATGGCGGAGAAGGCCGGAAACTGCCAGAGGTGAGCCCGGCTGACGGAGTAGAGTGGAGTGAAGTGGCTAGTATTTGCCCCGACGAGCGAATGGGGACAAATATATGTGGATTGGATGAGCCAGTGTGGGCCGGGCCGACGTAACGCACCTGTCCGGGCATGCTCGGACGTCCTCATATCTGCCTCATATTTGGACTGGATATGAGAGGTGCCGGTTCGCCCGGACGTTTGATGCCCGTTTAAAACATTCGTCTGGATTAAAAAATCATGACTAGTCAACATCCAAGCGGGCCGTCGAACGTTTGAGGAGGGTTTGAGACGCCTAGATCCGCGCGGAGACAGCAACCCTAGCCTGTTGCCGCGCGCGTGAGTCGTGACGGACGCGGCCGGCGACCAAAAACGTACCTCTGGACCGAACCAGTTGCGGCCTCCTCGCATGTCTTTTGTCTGCCCCGGTAGACACTATAGTTGATGATGGCATCTTAGACTGGCTAATTAAGTTGGGCTAGGAACCACTTTTTATAGTTGGGCACAAATATAACACTATTAGAAAAAGGGCTATAGATGGGATTGACACTAATGGCGCACCAGACAAGTGGTGCGTCATTAGTATATACTAATGGTGCACCACCTTCTGATACGCCATTAGTGTTGAAACTATTAATGGCGCACCTGGCCCAAGGTGCGCCATTAGTATTAAAAAAAATTGAACTAGTGCGCCTGTCCAAACATACTAATGGCGCATCCAGACAAAGTGCGCCATTACTAGTTGTAACTAGTAATGGCGCACCTGTCAGAAAGTGCGCCACTAATGTTATTTTTTTATTATTTTTTTATTTCTTTTTTTGCAAAACTACTAATGGCGCACTGTTTCACCGTGCGCCATTACTAGTTTTACTAGTTTAAACTAGTAATGGCGCACCGTGGGACAGTGCGCCATTAGTATGTCTTTTTTTTGCAAAACTACTAATGGCGCACCACCAGAGGGTGCGCCATTAGTAACCTGGATTACTAATGGCGCATTTATGGTTGGTGCGCCATTAGTAAGTGGGCAGCAACAAGATATTTTGGACAGCCTCTCCTCCCACACTCACTTTCTCCCAACTTCATTCTCTCCACCGCCTCCTCCTTGTCTCGGGTGCCTCCTCTTTTTCACCTCATTTCCACCATAGATTCATTCAAATTAAGTGGTTATATTACCTTGTTTTGATAGGTAAATAAGGGGGGAAGCTATATTTATGTTGTTCTCCCTACAACAATGTGCACATGCACTTTTTATGGCCTAGCTAGATCTATGTATGCACAAAGGGTACACCACTAGGGCCGAGGCCGAATCTAGATACGCCCGCTATCTAGCGGGAGAGAGGAGGGAGCGTTGGAGGAATCGGATGAAGACGAGTTTCATCGTGATGATGCTCATCGTGATGACCGCAGCTCTCTTCTATGTGATGGTAGTTTAGATGATCGATATCGACTTGTAATGTGAAGACAAACTCGCTACTCGCAGTCTCGAGACTTGTAATATAATGTTCTATCTTTGTTCGATCTTTTCAATTCGAAGACTAATATGATGAATTGTATTCGGAGACTAATATGATGAATTGTATTCAAAGACTAATCTTCTATTGTATTCGATGAATCTGTTGTTGATGTGTGCTGTCTATATTTTGTCCAATTATACATTTTGTAACCTGTGCAAAAAACAGAAAATAAAAAATAAAAAAAACCTAATATTCATACTAATGGCGCATCACTAAACAGTGCGCCATTAGTATTACTAATGGCGCATCTTGTTGCTGTGCGCCATTAGTATGCCAGAGCACCTGGGTATACATGGCCCCTGGGAGGCATACTAATGACGCACTTATGTATACACTAATGACGCATCAGAGGTGCGCCATTAGTATACCAGATACTAATGGCGCACCAGTGGTGCGCCATTAGTAAAATATACTAATGGCGCACCACTAATGCGCCATTAATGGCTAAATTAGGTGCGCCATTAGTAGGCCTTTTCTTAGTAGTGTAAGGAGTATATATCTGAAACTCAATATGTCTTTTAAGAGTTTGGCTAGGAACTCAATATGCCTAATTTAGTTCTCTAGAGGATCAAATATTTATCTTTATACCTAGTAATAATAAAAAAAATTGGGTTTCTGGTCGTCCGTCATACATTTTGAAAAAAAAAACCCTCTGTTTTCTGTAAATAAACCCGCGGTACACGTTTAAGTCACTCCCGAACCGTGTTTTATATTTTCTCAAAAAAAACTGATGTTTTAGGTAATCAACCCGCCGTCCATATTTAAGTCAACCGAATCGTTTTTTTGTTTTAACATAAAACCCCCTGACTTTTCGGTTAATCAGTCCGCCGTTTATCTAAAACAAAATTATCAATGTCTTTTAAACCGTAACACCGATTTTAACATGTTATATATGAAACTTGATTAGGAAAATATGTAGAATCTAAATATGATGCTATTTTTAGCTGTTAAATATTTTTAAAATATTATTTTGGTGTGAACTTAATCTATAATGTACGATCCGTTTTTCTTTCTTACTGATAGAGAGAAAAGAAAACATCAATAACCACGCATGCACACCTGTGAAAAGCCTCGCGGGGAAAAAGAACATGTTTCTCATTTTATTTCGAGCGTGTGCACGATAGAGAGACGCCTTAGAACTGACCGCATTCAAACACGTTTTCGTTGTGTGAGCACTAAGACCACCATCAACAACACAAATGTGATGCCATGTGAAAATAAAGGACGTGAACACATTAAGATCTTGAGTCATGGTTATTGGGTTAAGAACGTGTGTTATTTACTCTCCCGTGTGCTCTTTTGCTAGTATAATATAAGAAGTATATATCTAAAAACTCAATATGTCTTTTAAGAAAATATTTGTTGCTAACTTTTTTTTGTTTTACAGATTTGGAAGAAAACATTTGTTAATCTGCTTTTTATAAAGAAAGCAAAACTATTTGCTCAATTTAATTCATGCATCTGACGCAAAACATGTGATATCAGCTAGGTCACTTTCTTTGGCGGGGCGATGAAGCTAAAGAAGGTGGGGTATGTCGTGGTTTGACTATCGTGTTGACTTTGAAATGTGCCGGCTCCACGGTGGAGTCGGCCGGCCACGATGAAGGCGCCACGCCATCCCTTTCACCATGTTGGATTCTTTCGATCCTGATTCAGACGACACCGTCGGCGTTGCACGCCACGCCGGTCGACTGGGATTTGCCAACATGCTTGTGCGCCACTTATGTGATGTATAGACATATACTCCCTCCGTCCGAAAATACTTGTCATCAAAATGGATAAAAGAAGATGTATCTAGATGTATTTTTAGTTTTAAATATATCTTTTTTATTCATTTTGATAACAAGTATTTTTAGACGGAGGGAATACTTATTTGTATGTTATTTAAAGAAAGATAATGAGACACTGGATCTATTGTCTTTTTGCCATCTCTTGTTCCATCACTTATTTACGATTATAGTTCAGGATTTGGAGCTTCTCTAGCCGATGCCTTGAAATTTAGCCTCTTATATGCAGACATGGATTTTTGGCTCCGGAGAGCATATGGTTCCTAATGAATAGTAAAAATTAAAATTCTGATTTTTCTTTGTGCATGTTCATACTAGTGTAGCAAGTGTGCTTGATAATTTTCATGTCATAGATAGCAGTGCTTAGTTGGTAAAAAAACAAAAGTAAGTGTAATATTTGAAGATAACATTTGGCGGTCGACTTCTTTTTCTTTTTTTCATAGGTTAAAATTCTTAAGTTTTTCCCTCGAAATTTGCATGTACCATTTGGGTGTCAATGAACACATCTATTTTTTATTTTGTAAAATCCATTTTTGGCACACAGGAGCATGTGCTTCCTAGAGTCAAAATGGATTCCTGCTAGCTCCTTATATATTAACTCCTATTTGATCCTCTAGAGAAGTGGTTCCTAGCTAAACTCTTAAATTTAGCTGTCTAAAAAAATGACACAAAATTGAACATCAATAGCCCAATTTATTCTGAAATACATTGTACAACACGTATATAACTAGATATCACAATTAGGCGTGCCCCGCCTCGAGCCGCTCAAAGGGCTTCCGGTTCTGCCACAACTTGCATCGAGAGTCCAATCGGGGGTTGATGTCGACGGCCGCCGGGACCTCGATTGTTTGTGTTGTGGAACCACATCATACACATGTTTTCTGACTTAATTGTGTGCATAGACATCACATCGCACATACACACTTAATTCGGCCTTATGTAATGTAACAGCAATAAAATGATTTCTCAAATTTCATTGGGAGTTTGCTAAAATATGCCTCGTTGACCTTATTATGCAATTTGCTAGACTATGTTTGGTTTATCACTTTGCCTACCGGCGGTGGGGTTTTATGTCCTTTGTACTATCTGGTTTTCATTTATTTTTTTCTGTAACTAATTGGTCGACGATGAAGGTGCGGAGCATGTGCGAGTTGCTCGCGTAAAATGACAGTCGACGGTCAAAGCTACACAGCAAAATCAGCAGAGAGTGTCAAAATGACAGTCGCGTCTGAGAAATTAACCTAAGACCGCCAACTTGCAACTAATCAAGTGTCAAATCGCCATGCATGCTTGTCATGCTCGCAACTTCTTAGTTGGTTCGCCCCCTGTTAAAAAATGATACAGTTCGTTTCCACAGACCAAATGTCTTTTTGCATGTATAACCGTAGTACCCCTTTTTTTATCTAGCCTTTTCTTTGCTTCGGTAGTTAATCACCTAAAATCCAATGGAGGCTAGCCTGCACGCCATACTTGTATCCATACAGTGCCACACTTCCAGTGCACTTCTCACTGCTCAACCACTTTATCTTTAACCTAACCGTCTTCTAAAACTTCCACGAAAAAGCCAGTAGAGTTGCCTTTGTTTAAGAGAGGAGCTCAGGTCCATCTTATGCTCACAATACATCTTATTTAGCAGGACCTTTGGGCTCTTTAGAGAAAGGTGAAGTCTCTACTTATAGACGGCCCGTAAATGCCCGCAGACGCACCACGAACATCTTCATGGATAGTGGCTGGACAGCACACCAAAAACGTCCGCCATGATTATGAAACTCAAACTTCATACCTCAAATCCATAGTAGCTATGCAAAAAAAAAATTACATACTACATACATGGCTAAAACTACTCATCATAGGAGATGTCGACAATCTTTGTGCCTACCGCCAAGTAGACAGGCAAGTGCGGTAGCTCTTACGCCCTGCGGAGGCTTCGACACCTCCACACCCCCCCCCCTGCCCCGCCTCCGCGTCCAGTTCGGCGAACAACGGTTCGGTATGTTCTTGCCAGATGAACTGGCGGTTGGCCTCGACGCAGGCCTCGTCCTAGATGGACTCGAGGATGGCAGTCTGCTCCACCATCTCTGTCGCTTGGGCGGCCTCATACTTCGCCTCCGCATGCGCCATGGCAAATCCCGCTGCTGGCAACGCCTCCACCTCCTCCTCCTCCATGGGCTCCGCTTCCGGCCGCTGCTCCCCCACCACCACCTCCACCTCCTCCCCGACGGCTCCGGCTAATCCAGAGGAAAGGCCGATGACGAACAGAGCAGCCTCTGCTTCCGGCGGCTGCTCCCCCTCCTCCTCCTCCTCCTCCTCCTCCTCCTCCTCCTCCTCCAAGTCCGCTGAATCCGGAGGAAGACGTCGGATAAACGAGCAACCCGCCTCGCCTAGATCTACTACAACAACCGTAGCCTCCTCTCAGGAGTGAGCATGGCTTAGGTGGTGATTCGGAGCCTCAGCATGGTAGCAACACGCGGATTTGAGGTGGCGGCGGGGGAGAGGAGAAAGGGGAAATGGGGCGGATATGGTTTGGCTGCCGCCGTTTGGATTAAATGGACGATCTCCTCCCTCGGGAGGCACGCCAGGGCGACGTCGTGGAGCGGAGGAGGCTCCCGTTGGACAACATGTCTCTTTGCATCCCTGCGTGGGCCCTAGCAGCAAGAGCCTACATGGCAGGCATGCCCGGGCACGTCCAAGTGTCCTCATATCCTCGCCAAATTGGGCCGGATATGGGAAGTGCGGGTTAGTACAAGCATTTGGGCCGGCTATGGGTAGCCCGGTTGGGTGGCAATGTTTTGTCTGAGCACTGATCGGGCAGCCCACGGGGAGTTTGGGGCAGATATAGAGGCTCTCGTTGTAGATGCTCTTAGCGGGAACGCGGAATGAAATGTCATATTCGACATTTCGTGGTTTATCTATTTTATGTAGAAAGAAAATTGTGTAAAATTGCTCTTGTTCGGGGTGCAAACCTGATTGGAAAAACAACCATCTATCTACCCTAATTAATAATAAAGCAAATAGTGTTTCTGGTCGTCCGTCCAAATAATTGCCCCTGAATTAGCTATAAATTACCCGCTATGCCACCCGTAAGTTAAGAAAACGATTCGGTTTTTATTTTCAAAGGCGCCGCCGTGCTCAGTGGTTTTATAATTGCGATGCCCTACTTACACCACAGACATCCTACCATCGTAGTGGCTAGAGGCTGTTGGTTCTATAGAGCAGACCAGGGTTTGAATCCTGGTAGTACGCTTTTTTGCCTCCTTTTTTCTTAGGCACCTCCTCCACACACCTTACGCCTTCATGGGCCGGCCTACCTGCTGTGACGCTCCTGTTTTTTTTTTCATTTTGTCTTTTCTTTTCTTTTCTCATTTCTGTTTTAGTTTTTCCTTCTTTAAATTTATTTGACAATTCCAAAATATAAAAAAATTTCAGTTATAATTTTTCAGAGAAATTATAAAATATGAGTGAATTCAAAAAAAACTTCAGGAAATAATAAAATTTTCGCTGTTTCAAAAAATATTGGTGATTTTACGAAACAGTTCGCAAATTATGAAAAATCACAATCAGGATAAACATGTCAGGAAGTACAACCAGTTCATGATTTTGAAAAAAATGATTGTGTATTCAAAACATATTTGTGAATCTGGAAAAAATGTCCATGAATTTTCGTAGAAAATATTCAAAAATTATATGTCTTTTGTGAAATTCAAAATTCAGCCCCCAATTTAAAAAAGTCATCAATTCAAAAAATGTTAGCTAAGTCAAAAAATATTCATGAATTCAAAAACTATTCATGCATTTCAATAAATGTTTCTCTTAACAAAACAAATGTTCGTGATTGTATAAAGATGTCCTAATTTCAAAAAGATGTTTGTCGATTCAAAAAACTGTTCGTCGATTCAGAAGTATTTTATGTCTAGGATTTGATAGGTTTTTGGAAAGTCTATATGTCTAGGCATTGAGAGTAGTTCGTGGTCGATCAGATTTGTTTTTAAACATTTAAATATTCTCTTGCACGAGACAATGGCAAGTGTTTCGTGCAAGTGACAAGCTCATTGCCTAGGGATTTACCACGTCGAATGCATTACGATCACGTGGACATTGTGTCCATCATCAACGAGAGTGAGAAGAAAGATATGTGGCAACATGGTGAGCCACCGTGTTAAAATAGAGAACACTCATATGTCTGGATATTAAGTCATACTTATTTGGCTAGCATGTATTTTTTGTGTCTCCCGTTGCAACGCACGCCCCCCTAGGGGGATTGACTACCGACATCATTAAAAATCTCTGGTCTATTTCTTTTTTGTCATAAATTTGATGTCTCGTGTTCTTTGCTCTCTTGCATCATTTATTCTTAATTATCAATCTGTAAAATTGATGACATATTGGTGCAATTTGCCTGAACTCGAATTATTTTATTTTGGGTCTATAATTTTTCTCATTTTTTGTTGTTCACCCGTTGCAACGCACGGGCACTTTTGCTATTGACGTTCAATAGTATTACCTCTGTCCTAATTTATTAGTCTCATTTGTATTTTAAGTTAATTTTTGACCTTTGATTTTATTTTAAACAATAAGTTATCTATCAAAAAATAATATCAATGAAAACCTCTTTCGAATATGAATCCAAAGGTGTAAGTTATGTGACATACAACCTATATTTTCTTAGTAAGACTTTAAAGATAATAACATGCCTCGATTCGTTACTGGAGAAGTAGGAAGATGGGCTGGCACTGACACAAAGAGAATCGCCGCCATAGAAAATGATCATGGGTGACGGTTCATTCACCACCACGAGGATTTTTGTCATTAACAATCGTGTGTTTTGTAGTGACTACTATAACACACAGCTTGGAAGATGATCATGGGAGAATTTCCTATTTAGCACATGTTTTGCTGGATACCGTGCATATGCTTCTGATACAAAACTCACACCCCCGCTCCAGCTTCCTTTCCTAACGGGCGACCCAAATAACAAAAAAACACAGTACCGGTTTCCTTAGTTTTGAAAGATCCTAGAAGGATCCTTTGACAGTTCTTTTTGTGGGATTTATTTCCTGCCTTCAATCAACGGCTTTACCAGTTATTTACCTTTTTTCCTTTTAGACTTTTCATTTTTTTTATAGATTTAGGAATATTTTCAAATCCCTTAACACTTTTCAAACTCATGAATTGCAGATATTCGAATTATGAAATATTTTGAAATATTTGGAAATTTATAAACATTTTCAAACCTGTGAATATTCTTGATGTTTTTGAAAATTTTCATATTTAGAAATATTTTTAAAATTCCGGTGCATTCTTTATAAATGTTAAGTATTTTACAATTATTGATATTTTAAATTCAGTGTAATTTTTAAAAAATCATAAATATATTTTAAACTTGTGAATATTTTTTCAAATGTGTGAACCATTTTGAGAAGTTGTAAGAATATTTTAAAAATTTACAAACATTTTGAATTTATGATTTTTTTTATTCCATGTTAGATAATTGCTCGCTGATTGCAACAGGGGTGTATGTAAATATTTTAGTAGGTTAGCTCGTGGTGTACAAGCGAGTGAAGCGTCTTCATGAATCTTATAAGCGTCTAAGGCCTCTCTCTCTCTCTCTCTCTCTCTCTCTCTCTCTCTCTCTCTCTCTCTCTGGCTTCACAAAAGTCCCCACTCCGCTTTTCTCGAGAAACTTCCAATCTATTCATTTTCAATCTTGACAATACAAAGAACAACAGAGGTACGACTACAAGCATTGGAGCGAGCCGAAGGCGCGTCATCATCATCGCCCCTCCCTCATCGGAATCCGGCAACACTTATTGTAGTAGACAATCGGGAAGTCCTCGTGCTAAGGCCCCATAGGACTAGCCACCATAATAGCAACAATTACCGAAGAAGAAAGTCGTATATTAGAAGGATCATACCTGTAAGCACCCAAATGAAGACGAGCGAAAACCGGATCCAAACAGATCCATCGAAGACCAGCACACACCGAATCTCACGAGATCCGACGGAGAACAGTGGCGGGGACAAAACTTTTGTGAAGCCTGGGCGAATTTGAGACTGAGTGTCTAACCTAGAAACCAAAATCGGGTGTTTGGATACACAACATATAAAACGACATCAAACTTTTAAACCACAAATCCACATTAATGATGTAGTGAAAATATAACCACAGAAATCATATAAATGTAATTTAGAGTGATATAAGTGTCCCTGATTTTGTACTAAATTAGTGCAACTTTTAAACTAAATAAATGACATTTATTTTGGGATGGAGGGAATATTTATTTAGTTTCATAGGCCAAAATAAAGTTGAGATTTGACAACATTAAGTTATAAAACCAGGTCTGCGACAAAACTCGTCATATTGCCAGTGGAAACATAAATATCCAAATTACCATTCAAATATCCTAGAAGACACTACACTAGTAGAAAAGGGGCCAATGGTCCAGGCCGGTCCAGCCCATTAGTGCCGGTTCAATCTAGAACCGGGACCAATGGTGGCATTGGACCCGGTTCGTGAGCCCCAGGGGCCGGCCGGGCCACGTGGGCCATTGGTCCCGGTTCGTCTGGACCTATTTGTCCCGGTTGGTGGGACGAACCGGGACCAATGGGCCTCGCTCCTGGCCCACCACCATTGGCCTCGGTTGGTGGCTTGAACCGGGACCAAAGGCTGCCCATTAGTCCCGGTCCATGCCACCAACCGGGACTAAAAGGTTGGTCCTCGTTGCGGCCAGAGTTTAGTCCCACCTCGCCAACTGAAGGGGAATCAGACCGGTTTATAAGCCCCTCCCTCTCTGCCTTATTGAGCTCCTCTGAAAATGAAAATAGATGCCTTTATATAGGGAATTTAGCCTAAATTCATACGAATTTCTCTTGAAATTTGTTATGAATTTAAGTTGAATTTCCTCAATAAGCGCATCTATGCTCATTTCTGACTAGTTTTTTATATAGTTTTTTTTCTTTTCTGCTATATTTTTTTATTTCTGAGTTGTAGTAAGTCATTAAAAATAAGCATCTATGCTCATTTTTAGTAAAGTTAATCATAACTATTTTTTCTTCTTTTTATTTCTGAATTGTAATAAGTCATTAAAAATAAGCATCTATACTCATTTTTTAGTAAAGTTAATCACAACTATTTTTTCTTCTATTTATTATTTAATTGTAATAAG
>NC_041391.1:720905737-720906659 GCF_002162155.2 Triticum dicoccoides | reverse complement strand
ATCTATGCTCATTTTTTAGTAAAGTTAATCACAACTATTTTTTCTTCTATTTATTTTTGAATTGTAATAAGTCATTAAAAATAAGCATCTATGCTCATTTTTTAGTAAAGTTTTTTTTCTGCTATATTTATTTTTTTCTATTTATTTCTGAGTTGTAATAAGTCATTAAAAATAAAAAAGATTTTAGTAAAGTTAATCACAACTATTCTTTCTTCTATTTATTTCTGAGTAGTTTTTTATATAGTTTTTTCCTTTTCTGCTATATTTATTTTTTCTATTTATTTCTGTGTGGTAATAAGTCATTAAAAATAAAAAAGAGGCGCAATGCTAGTTAATTCGCTTCAAGCCTTTCGGAATAGTGTAAACTGCACTGCACATAGCTCCGTGCAGTATACCCTATTCTTCAAGGCTTGAAGCGAACCAACATGCAGGTGAGCATTAAGCCTCTTCTTCATTGTCTCTGCACTCAGGGCTTATAAACAGCTGCGAGTGCCTCTCGCTTGGCGAGGTGGGACTAAAAAAACAGCTGCAATAAAATAAATAAAGAAAGAAAAAAAAGTGCCTCCTACTGGGCCCCCACGGCCTGGATACGACTAGAAACCCACCATGGGCCAGGATCCAGGCCCGCAGGTGGCCCAGTAGGACTATCAGGCAAAGCAGTAGTAAGTAGGCCCGTAAGCCTGCAGTGCAGAGAAGCTTGAGAGGGGAGCGGCAGTGGGGCTTATAAACCACTGCGCGCCCCTCTCAGCTAGCAAGGTGGGACTAAACTTTTGTGCCGCACCGTGGCAGCACAAGGCCATTCGTCCCGGTTCGTGGCTCCAACCGGGACCAATGCCCACCCTTTAGTCCCGGTTGGAGGCACCAACCGGGACCAAAGCCCTCTGCTTCCCGCCCTTTTCCGCAGCTGAAAAGAGGCCTTTGG
>NC_041391.1:720897653-720904880 GCF_002162155.2 Triticum dicoccoides | reverse complement strand
CCTATTGTAATTTTGTTCATAGAATTTTAATGATTTTTTTGTTCATAGTATTTTCTTTGTCAATTTATTGTGTATGTATAGGAAAATTGTGAATGATAGAAGTCATTTATGAATATGTTCATATTTAGAATAGAGGAAAAAGGAAAAAAATAAGAAGAGAAAGTAGTCTATTTTTAGTTAGGAAAATAATAGAACTATAGTTAAACTAGTTTATTTTTAGTTTGATTTAATAAACTAATTTATTTTACTATATATAGAAGTAGTTTGTTTTTAGTAAGTACTACTTTATTTATTTGTAGTAAGTGCTTAGTAGTTGAACTAGTTGATTTAATTAATAAAACTACTTTATTTAACTATATATAGAAGTAGGTCCCGCATCGACGTCGGCGATGCCTATCCCGCATCCTCGTCGTCGTCGACTCGGTGGTGGAGGCTTGCTTGATCAGGGCCACGGGACTGGGCTCCGCCGGGCTGGTATGGGGAGGTGCTACCTTCCGGGGGACGTAGGTTGGTGAGGAGGCAGCCCGTTGTTGACCCGATCCTTGTTTGGTGGCGGTCGCGTGGGACAGTGACGGTGCCGAGGCTTCCGGACACCGCGGAGGTGGTACGTCACCGTGTCAGCGAGGAGGACGAGCACGTCCGTCGCTACATGGTTGCATTGGAAGGCAGGTTCGACAATACCTGGCACGTTCTTCAGGGATCTCACTGGAGCTATGATCCTGTGATGGTTCCTTATCTTTGGGTGTCCACCGCCCGCGTCGATACCCATCGGGCGCTACGGTTCTAGTTGTATTAGTAATGCTATATTAGTGATAATATTCGACGATCTATGAACACCAAGAGATGATGTGTACTTTTGCTTATAATTATTGAATCATGCTAATTTGAATACTACTTTATTTTATGATTTGGTTTTGCTTATTTTGTGATTTGGTACCTTCGATTTGGGTCCTTGTGGATACACCTCCAATTCTCTTCCCCCATGTGAGCTTAACATAGTTAATTATTAAGTAATTTATATTGTTTATTTCAAAATAGTTGACAGCTTATTTTCATTGACAGCTTATTTTGATTGTTCAAATAATGTGCGGAAGATGGTAGACAAAACCCACTACACCGATGGCTCCGAATTAACTTATAAGGAGAAAAATCATCTGATAGCATTTTGTAGAGATCTTGAGAATTACAATGTCTACAATCGAACTCCTCAACATTATGGTCAATACGTGCCACTAGTGCATGTGTTGAACTACGGTAACTACCATGGAGATACCCTGGTAAGATTTTTTACTATTACGACATCCGTGCATCTTTTTCATACTTCTAAAACTAGTACATCATTGCTAACTAAGAAGTTATTACTACTAGAAGAACGACCGTGCGTTGCAACGGGGCCACATTAATTTGAAGTGTTCAATATTACGACATTGGCGACCTTTTTTACCATCAAATCCTCACACACACAGACACACACTCTCCCTCCCTCTTCCTCACTCTCTATCCCCCTCTCCCTCTCTCTCTAACACACACACATATCCATCTTATTGGGTACGGGACCATAATCCATCTATTTCACACATACACGCTAGTGCATAACAATATGGATTATGTGTATTATATTTGCCACAAGAACTGAGGGAATTAATTTCATGTAAATCGACCAGCCACAGCTCCAAGAATACGCGGACGAGGTGGCTCGGGTCAGCGTCGGCGCCGCCCAGTGCGGGCCACGGGCCCGCTTCCAAGTGCACGTGCAATGCGCGTCTTCACAAATATTATAACCAGATGTGAATCACATGCATAGAAAAGACATTCTGATAGCAATCCAAATACCATACTCAATTGAATACAGAACCTGGACAATACTCTTATTTCTATGCGCCAGAAAAAATGGAATAGCAAAGCTAAGTATGCCTACATACGCTCAAATTATATATAAAAATCTTGGGTGAACAATTGCAACAAAGCACTAAGCGGCGATAAATTTAAATAAAAAATCCATTAACTATGCAGGCAGCAGGCTTGTTACAACATAGAGAGATAGGAAAATGTCACCTCCAATAATGTAGCGCAAAGGAGTGGAACGAAACATGAATGAGCGGTTGTCCGTTCTTCTCCATGTACATGGATCAGCAGTAGAGGCCAAGTATATAAGTACTTGACTGAACTCCACTCTTCGTGTACGGAGAGCCATGTCACCTTCTCGCCGCTGCAGCATGGGAAGACGGTCGGTTCACGTGACCCTCCAGCTGGGGGATCCATGGTCGCTGACCGTCGAGCTCGAGGCAGAGAAGTTGAGGGCAGCAGTGGCGAGATCCATGCCGGCCAACCAGGCGAAGAGGAGGTCGTCGGGGAGGGACACATCGGCAAGATCCGGTCACCACGCGACCTGAAGAGCAACAGTGATCTCCACAAGCTGTAGGCCGACGGCGTGCTCCATCCCCTGCGATGGGGTGACCATGGCGGTGGCCACAGCTCCTCATGCTCGCCTCGATCTCGGCGACACACCCTGAGTGTAGGAGGCAGCAACGACCTCGACGAAATCATGGCCTCCATCCCGGAACGCATGAAGGACCTCGGCCCCGTCGCTACTCCTCCCGCCGTAGCCGCACGCGGCACCGGACCGTGGGTAGGAGGGCAGGCGGCGTCGCCTCGGCTGACGGCAGGGAGCAGCGTTGATTTCGGGTAGGTGGCATCGCGAGGACGGCCGCGGCCGCGGGGAAGCACCCCGATCATGCTGCCAGGCCAATCTTTCTCCTCCGATCCCCTATCCCCGAAGATTGCGCCGTCGCCCCGGTCGTGTTGTTTCCATATATTATGCCATTTTTTCCTGTACCTAAACAAACGCGGGCGAGCGGATGGCAGAGTTTTGGTCCGCCCTCTAAAATTGCTAAACGCACTTTTGGTGAGGATTATTGTTAATAAATGAATTCAATCATGTGGCTCTAAATAAATGGATTCAATCATGTGACTCTAATTACGTCGGATTGTTATGTGCACACTAAGCGGGGTGCAATTAGGAAAGAAAATGTTTTCTAATTAAAGTGATTGAGTGATTTAAGGTAAGGTTATTTAATTTAGATTTGATTTTTAGTGATTGTTAGTAAAGTATGATGCGTCTTTAAAATCTTTTATTTGTTTCCTTCAAATCTATTATTTGTTTCCTAAAGAAATTTGCAATAATGGAAGGTATCAGTTGATTTGGATAAATTAGTAAAGTTAGATCCGTGATTGCGTGTACATTTGGAAAGTGCTGATTTGCAAGGAAAGAGCTGAGGGGTAAATAAACCGGTGAATAAGAAACCAGTATCGAAAAAAATCTACGACGGTTAACCTACGGAAAAAACCGGACGAAAGTGGTGGGACGAAAATTAACCGGCGGAGACTACCAACTGCTCCATTAGGAGTAGAGATATTAACAAAAGTGCAGATCCCATCCCACTCTTCACTTTTTGACAAAAAACTTCCGAATAGCAATCTTGGTGAGTGATCTCGACCGGGTTCGATCGGCATGGCGTGTCGTTCCTCCAGGAGTGGGTGCTGAGAGCAAGGATGGCGAACCTCCATTGTCAATCGGCCGGAGCTGCATCGTCATTTGGATCAGAGCATGGACGAAATCAAGATGGTAGAGGTTGAGGAATTTGTAGGACGTGAGGGTTTAGGGTGGGAATCACGAGAACTCACCCATATCTTGGGAGACGGCAGACCCGAGGTGCAGTCGTGTTCGTGCTTCAGGGGCTGCCACGTGCTGTCCTCGCCGCCATCGCCTGTCGATGCCACTTCAGCGCCACGAGCATGGGACTAAGGGACGAAGGGAAGAGAAGGGAAGGAAGCGAGCTAATGATGTACCTATGTTTGGTATGTAATACCCTCCATTAAGAGTAGATATTTTCTTAAAATCGGTTATTTTGTTTCCTAATTAATGTGATTGAGCAATTTAAGGTAAGGTTAATTAATTTAGATTTGATATTTATAGATTGATCGTGATTGATTCTTTCACATAAAGACATTACTAAAAATAACTTGCACCAGCATGGAAAGTTATGATCCGTTAAGATTTTTTTCATTGTGTGTGAGGGTGGGGGAGGGACAAAAAAAACCAGCGAAATAAAACGGTTGAAAGTGGTGGGACGAAAATAAACCATACGAGGCTACCAACTGCTCCATTAGGAGTAGAGATAATGACGAGAGTTTGGGCGTGTGCGGGACTCGATCGCGGGGTTTTTCTTGGTTTTTCACGGCTGAGGGGGAGGTGGGAGGAAGGAGCAAAGAAGTACCAAAAAAGGCCGGGTGAGGTGGGACGAAAATAAAACCCGGAACGCGACCTACCAACTGAGACATTAGGAGTAGAGATAAAATCGGTTATTTTGTTTCCTAATTAATTTGATTGAGCAATTTAAGGTAAGATTAATTAATTTAGATTTGATATTTATAGATTGATCGTGATTGATTCTTTCACATAAAGACATTACTAAAAATAACTTGCACCAGCATGGAAAGTTATGATCCGTTAATATTTTTTTCGTTGTGTGTGAGGGTGACGCGAAACTAAACCGGTGGGGTGGGGAGGGACGAAAAAAACCAGCGAAATAAAATGGTTGAAAGTGGTGGGACGAAAATAAACCGTACGAGGCTACCAACTGCTCCATTAGGAGTAGAGTTAACGACGGGAGTTTGGGCGTGTGCGGGACTCGATCGCGGGGCTTTTCTTGGTTTTTCACGGCTGAGGGGGAGGTGGGAGGAAGTACCAAAGAAGTACCAAAAAAGACTGGGTGAGGTGGGACGAAAATAAAACCCGGAAAGCGACCTACCAACTGAGACATTAGGAGTAGAGATGTTTTTCAACAGAGAATCCCAGAGGATTGTGTGCCTCATTTGATGTATGAGAATGGCAGCCTTCATGTTTTGAACATATATCCAGGTCATCCTACGAATCTCAACTGTCCATACCGGATTTCTAATAGAAGTGGAGACATGACAATCAAAGAATGGGAAAAAATGTATGGACAGTCGTAAGGAGCTTCTTGGAAGCAAAAAGCAGCGAAGGGCAAGAATTGGAGACAGGATGATCGTCATTCTTCATAATGGAGAGTCAGGGTCTATATTGTTTTATGCTATTTTACCTTAAGGGTGTTTAGGTCCTACCTGATACTGATGATCATGTGCTAAGAACAATTATGTAGGGTTGGGTTCGATGACTATGAGGATGATGATCGTATGACTTATTATTAATAATGAGTAGAAGTTGTATGATGATGCATGATTAGTAGGACTTGTTATTATATATGATGATGTATGATGCGAGCATGCATGAGCATGTTATATCAGCGGGTGAAATGAACATAGCAGCAGCGTTGATAAACCAAGGACGAAGATATAAGAGAGGACACTTATCTCTATTAGCTAGCTAATAACAACCTAAAAATAGCCCCCAAAACCCCTAAAACAGCCGCTTTTCTAAAAAAAACATGGACTTTTGGTCCCGGTTGGAGCCACCAACCGGGACCAAAGGCTCCCCTGACTGGGCTCGGCGGACCGGCCACGTGGAGGCACATCTGTCCCGGTTCGTGTTCGAACCGGGACTAATTGGTGAAGGTATTAGTAACGACCCATTAGTCCCGGTTCATGAACCGGGACTAATAGGTGTTTTTCTACTAGTGCTATAAGAAAAAAAATGGATTTGTAATTCACATAAATTAAGTATTGTGATTTGCGAATTAATATATTCAAATTAGAGAGCTTGCAACCGTCTCACGAGGCAATATGAGATGTTGGTTGTGGCTCTACTTTCAGTGCCAAGAACCTCCTCGTCTCTCAAGGTTAATAATTTGAAATTTGAAATTAACATCAACTATCGAAAACAAACCCCTAAACGAAGGATTAAGCTCGTAAAAGTGGTGATCATCTCCAATGACTAATTCCCCTCACCGTGACCTCAAAATAAGTCTATTAATCTATTCGACAAAAAAAAACTATTGATCTCACCTACTCCCTCCGTTCCTAAATATAAGTCTTTGGAGAGATTTCACTATAAACCACATACGGAGCAAAATGAATCAATCTACACTCTAAAATGCATCCATATACATCCGTATGTGGTTCATAGTGGAATCTTCACAAAGACTTATATTTAGGAACGGAGGGAGTAATTACGAAGATGGGGACAAGCAGCCGCTGATGCAAACCGTTCCTTGGAATCTTGGGTGGATGCTCTCCGGCTCAGCCCCCGCGGTCGACCTCCACTCATCGACGGTCTGTCTGTCTCTAATCGATCGATGATGCTCCGTTTCAAACAGAAGCTAAACGAACGGGGGGTCGCAGGGAAATAATTAATTAGTACTGTTGACTAGAGAGGAAATGGAAGCCCATTGGCGCAGACAGCCGCAGCTGCCCGCTGCCCGGGTAAACCGCCGTGCGAGGAGTGTTTTTCCCGTAGCATGTAGCACAGCTAGCGAGCCCGGGCAACTGCCCAGGCCACTGACCTGACGGAGACACACCTCCACACACACCCAGCAATACTAGACGCATCATCGGGGCGAAAATAGAACGTGTGAGACATTATTTCTATTAAGGAACATCACCTTCACCACACAATCTCAATCAAGACGTTGAACCTAACAAGAAGGAGAACGGGATCCCTTCCGCCGGAAGGGGGAAGAGATGGGCTGGACCGGCGGCAGCGTCGACGGGAGGAGAACAACTCTTCTTGTTTGTACCTTGGACTACAAAACAAACACTGGCAAGCTGGTGCTCTTAATTTATACGAAATTGGATCGTCCACAATCAAACTATCAAAGCCATAGAATAAACTAGAGCTGGTCGTCCAAGTCTTTTCGTAAAACGTTTGTGCCTTCAGGAGGAGTTGAGTTCCCCCGGCCCTGCCAGCCTGAAAAAAAGTTATAATTTCTTGATTTGATCCTCTAAATGCCTTGGAATTAAACGTCCTCTCATAGAGTTCGGCTAACGGAGGAGGACCCTCGAGCGCTGAGGGAGATGGCGTTGTGCATTCGAGACAAGTGCGCGCGGCAGAGGACAGGCGGACAAGGAACGTATCGGGCTCATTTGAGACAAGCTGAGAGTTGTCTTAATATTTCCCACCCCAGCTCGATCCCTCCGTTCAGAGTCCAACTCCATGTTCCACCCCAGCAATCATTTTAATAAGTTATCGGAAACCCCAGACCGATGTTAGACATTCTGCAGTGGGCTAAGCCCCAGACCGATGGTATA
>NC_041391.1:720893779-720897527 GCF_002162155.2 Triticum dicoccoides | reverse complement strand
TGGCGGGTGCACTCGCCGCCGTGCTTCTAGGTGATGCCTCTACGATGATGAACTTGGGCGTCCACTCCTTCGCCACCGGGCTCCGCGTCACCAAGTTGTAAGCATCAAAAGCCCCAGTCCTTTCCTTTTCTCTTTCTCCGCAAACAAAAGCGCTTACATGCATGCATCCTTCTCTTCTCTTCTCTTCCTCTCTCCTCGTGCGTATTAGGCACATCGATGTACAGCAACTCAACGGAGCTGGCGAGATGGTCTTGGAGAATTTCGTGCTCATGGACAAATCCGTCACCTGCATCAAGCTCTTCCTCAGTGCATACCGCCAAGTTAAAACCGAGGGAGTCGGGGCATTTGCCTTCTCATGTTTCATTGGGATTTCAATCTACTTGTATACTGCTGTAATTTATCTCTACATCAACCGCAGGTCCTTCACTACTGCTTGGGTAAGATTAGTAATCTTCACACACTTGTCATAGCATAGCTCAAGTAGAATTTGAGCGTTATTTTAATCATTTTTGTAATCATTTTTTTAACAGATTTCCGGCATGGCAATCTTTGGGGCGGCTGGAGGTTTTCTTATGGCGATGAATATACCTGATGGTTACGCTTGGTACAGCACTGCAGTTGAAGCTGCTCTGGTTTTTGTTACTTGTCTTGATGCCACTCTGACAGCGATCAACAGGGTATGATCGATGTCAAAGCAGAGCATATGTTTATATGACACATGAATATGTGGAAGACTAAAATTTTCTTCTTTTACTTACTTATTCCTGGCTCTGGCTGGCATAGATAAAAGAGCGTGGAGGCAATGAGAACCTGCTCCGGGATCTTGCCATGGTATCGGGCGAGACACTTGTCAACGTGTACATGTTTTCTGATTATGTGGGAAGGACGTGCAGCCCCTGGAATGCAGAGAAAATCCTCCATCTGGTAAGGCCCCATCATGGTTTACTTGTTTCCAATGTTCGATTCGATCAATCTGATGAATGATCTAGCGCCGTCTTTTTTCACTCGCAGTTGGGTGGCTGCATGTCCGTGCTAAGTGGCCTCGTCCAGATCAGCTGGATAGTATACAAATACTTGGCATCTCCAGTTTTTGATGGGAGAGAAGAGCAACCCGCCGGAGCTGCCATTGTCAGCGATGTCGAGCAGCAGACGGTGGAAGAAACTGCCGAGGTAGCGGTGGCCTTAGTTATTTTCCCTCCTTGTTGGATGAATCGAGAGCCCAAGGAAAGGATGAATATATACTTTGTTTTGGCAGGTGGCGGAACAAGGGGGCAGGAAGACCATCTGGTCGCCTGCAGCAGTTGACTTGATCCCATGGGGCATGAAGAAATCTAATGTTTTCGCCAGGGAAACAGAGATGTCTGCCGGAGCTGCCACTGACGACGACGGAGGCGGCCATGGCCATGAGGCGGAGGAAGAAGAGACGTCGCCGGCTTAGCTGTGTGCAGTGCACCGATGTTCCCGTTCCACATGTTTCTTGTATGTATGTACTATATATTAGTATATGCCAAGCGTTGTAAGTTGCACTAGTTAAACTGGATTTGGTCATGTCACGGTGCCATTACCTTTTGTTCCAGCAATAAATGTTGTGATGTATCGGGTGATCTGGAGCCCGGTTTGCGGTAATCCTATTTGCAATTCATCATCAATAAATCTGTTTCTTGAACCAAATGCGCAGTGTGAGAGGCTGCAGTGTCATCGCCATACTAATATGCACGTTTGATTGACTTGTCAATGGTCAAATGATAAGCTGATCTAACTGACTGACACCAGTCCAACAGCAAAAATATCCCGTTGATGTAGCAAAACCGGTCCAACAGGCCAACGGAGTGATTTAACTATTCTTGAAAAGGAGGAAGCATTAGCTCAATTCTTTTATTGTCGCCAGGTTACCATCCATCTGCAACGACTTTCGAGCATCAAACATAACATGTCATATTTTGCTGTCTTTAAGGCGGCCTGTAAGAGCAGCCTGGTTTGACAAATCTGGTCTCCCATACGCCCGCCGGTCTCTCATACGTTATGTCCCACATCTACATACCTCAAATGCCGATTCTCAAATCCATGCAATTTATGCACGTCGATCATACGATACAATTGTCTGAATTCAACAGTTCGAAACTAAGCAAAGCAAATCACAGTTCAACAAACCGGATATGCCAAAATAAAATCAATGTCCAGGCGTGACGGATGGCTTCGGATCACTGGCCGAGCGCCATCCATGGCGCCTGCTCCGAGCCCTGGCGGGCTGCGTCCTGCCCTGCCTGCATCCGGGATGCATGCTCCGTCTGCATCCGGGTTGCGTGCTCCGCTGCCGCTGCCGCTGCAGCCCTCCGTCTCGTGCTCCCCACGGTCGTTGATCTCCTTTTTCTTGTGTGCAAGCCACTTCTTTGCATGCCCATCCAAAAAGGTTTCGTCCGCCAACATGATCTTCAAATCCTCCGTGCCCCGTGCGAGTTGCAAGCTCCCCTTCTCAAGCTCAATCTCTCTAAATGTCTTGGCCTTCTCGAGTTCCCATTTGATTGCCGCCTGTTACTTCTCCAATTCGATCTTCTTCCTCTCAGTTTCCAGCCTCTCCTCCGCCCTCTTCCGGTCCACTCCATCCTCTCCTATTGCGCATCCAACATGAGCTTGTACCTCTCCTCTTTCTTGTTCTCCCTTACCGAAAAACTGCCCATCCATGTGGACGACATTATTGTAGCCGCGACGTCACAAGAGGCCAGTGCCTTCTCCCACTTGTTTCCCACGACTTGTCGGTTATCCTCTGGCATGGTGGCTCTTCAATTCGTGATGACAACATCGTCCTCTTCTTCGTCCAACCCAATCAATTGGCGGGAGCTTGAGCCATCAATCCTCTTCTTCGTCCAGCCCAATTGATTGGCGGGAGCTTGAGCCATCAATCCTCTTCTTGACGGACTTGAGATCGGCCACAAGTTGTGTCCACTTCGGCTTGCCATTCAGTATGATCCAACAATGTCTAAAAGTAAAAGGCTTTTTCTCCACCTCATGATACAAAGTGACCGCCACCGCCATCTAGCAAACAACATATGTATGAGCACGAGGATGCAAACAAAAGAAGTATATGCAAATGACGACAAGATGAAGCAATTGAGCTTTCGTGAGTTGCCACTCCTATCCCACTTTGAGGGCATTTGGTCACTTGTGAGAAGTAGCCGACTTACTTGTCCACTTCCCCTTTAATGATCCCCATCGATGTTCGAGAGATGTCACATTGCGGTTGGTCACGATAGATGCTGCTCCACATACTCCTTTTGTTCACGATAGGATGACCTCGAACTCCGCCATGGCGTCCTGCCTGGCCAAGCCCGCAACTGACACCGGCTCCTCCTCCGGATCCGCCCTCTCCATGGGCTCCGGCTTATGCTTCCCCCCTCTTCCTCCTCCACCTCCGGCTTCGGCGAGTCCAAAGGCATGCCGGCTCCCTAGACGTTTGAGGGTGTATCAGTGGCGAATCTTGAAGGAAAATCACCTCCTCTTCCTACCTCCGGCTTCGGCGAGTCCGAAGGCATGTCGGCTGCCCAGACGTTTGAGGGGGGGTTTAAGGCGCCCAGCTGTAGATGCTCTTATGACTTTCTGTATGTGCTTCCCTTTTGTTTTCTTGGTTTTTCTGTTTCAACGTACTGCTGGTCAGCGCAAGATGTTGTGTTGCGCAGGGCCACACGCCCGCGTGTGAAGGTGCATTGTAGGGTGTGGTGTGTATCAATGGCGAAACTTGAAGGAAAATAAC
>NC_041391.1:720873353-720892966 GCF_002162155.2 Triticum dicoccoides | reverse complement strand
GTATCAATGGCGAAACTTGAAGGAAAATCACCTCCTCTTCCTCCTCCACCTCCGGCTTCGGCGAGTCCGAAGGCATGCCGGCTGCCCAGACGTTTGAGGGGGGTTTGAGGCGTCCAGCTGTAGATGCTCTTACGACTTTCTGTCTGCACTTCCCTTTTGTTTTCCTGGTTTTTTCTGTTTCAGTGCTGGTCAGCGCAAGTTGTTGTGTTGTGCTGGGCCACGCGCCCGCGTGTGAAGGTGTATTGTAGGGTATGGTGTGTATCAGTGGCGAATCTTGAAGGAAAATGAAGGGCAGGCTCAAAGTCAAAAGTGGTGAAGAAAAAACCATTAAGTCTCAATTCTTTTGTTCAAAGAAGGCTAGAATTTGCCAGAATACTACTAGAAACATGTACTATTGACTACTAATTTCTATTTTGCATTGCTGAAGGGCAGGCTCAAGCCTATTAAAGCCCATTCACCACTGGTGTGTATTGTGCAGGACGTCTCCGAAATTTGAGGGCCCTGGTGCGAATGTCAAGATGGGGCCTTGAAATTGAAAAATGATGTGTCTTGTAGCCTCCTAAATGGCAAAGACGACCGAGTCAAAAAAAATGCAGTTGCAGCGTTCCACACTTGCACAGCTGGTGAGTGATTTTGTTGGGAGTGATATTTTTTACCGTACAGCTAAAAAAGATATGTTTACTACTCCCTATGTTCACTTTTATAAGGCCTTGAGAACATTTCAGACAAGGTGCAAAGTAGCTCATTTTCAGTTGTCTGAAACGACTTGTAAAAATGAATAGAGGGAGATCCGCATATGAGTGACCGGTGCAAAACCAGGTCAACCTGTCCATCTCTCTAGTCTCCACCGAGCGCACTAGCCACACGAGCCAAACGCACCGTTGGGGTCTCCGTGGCTGACGTATTGTGTGTAAAACCGAAACTAATGCAGCAACTTGAAAGTCGAGGAAGAATGTCTGATTGGTCAAGTGATAACCTTCCAAGAAAGCGAGCTTATTTTAGTGTGTCACAAGAAACGAAACCGCACTTTACAAACTTAACAAGGCTGGTTTCGGCGTGGGAAAAGACGAAAGTACTTGGTATCCTGGGATGGGATTAGACAGCTCGTGGACCAGCGACCCACACGATCCCCCACGAGCGTGGCCGAGCTGGAACATTCGTTCGAACAAGGCGGCGGATGATGATGAAAATCAGAGCAGCACTAAACTTGTTCAACTGTCTCGTCCAGACGGCAGCCGGCGACTATATTTAAACCCCGGGCCACAATAAACACGCAGCATCTTGCTCTTGATTTCTCTCTCTCTCTCTATATATATACTGATCTGGTCTGCTCGCGCCAAAATCCTGATCTTCTGAGTCCAGTAAATAATTAATGACACGTGCATTCCCTAGTGGACTTCTTCACCTTGGCACGGCTGTATCCTTCTCTTCTCTTATCTTCTCTTCTCTTCTCTTGTAGGTGCTTCGATCTAGAATTCAATGGTGCCGGCCGGACACATAGTGCTCCTAAATTTCCTACTGATGGAATTCAAACCGAGCAAGTGGAAGTGTCTGCACTCCCGTGTTTGATTGGGTTATAACAATTCACTTCTTTACTGTCCAAATCCACCTCTACATCGACCACAGGTCTCGAGCTAAATACTGCCTCCGCCCCTAAATAAGTGTCTTGAGTTTAGCACAAATTTGTACTAGAGCTAGTACAAAGTTGAGACATTTATCTTGAGACAGAGAAAGATCAACCTTTTCTTTTTAGTTTAGTATATATACACAACTAGAATGATTTTGTGCCCACCTTCAGCACCACTTTTGCACCTTTTTTTTTTTTACAGATTTCTGGCATGGCAATCTTTGTGGCGGCTGGAGCTTTCATGCTGGCCGTAAACATCTCTCAAGACTACTATGCTTGGCACAATACCACGGTTGAAGCCATTCTTGATCTTTTTATCTGTCTCGATGCCGTTCTGTTAGTGATCAACAAGGTATGCCACCAAAGCAGAGCAAACATATACATGAGAAATGCGAGATGTATGAAGTACTTCCTCTGGTCCTTTTTACTCCGCATATAAGATTTGTCTAAAGTCAAATTTCATAAAGTTAAACCGATTTTATAGAAAAAAGATATCAAAATTCACAATACAAAATCAATACTGTTATATGCATCATGAATTTAATTTTCATATTGTATAATTTTAATATTGTACGTGCTGCTATTCTTTCATATAAATATGGTCAAACTTTAAGATGTTTGACTTTAGACAAATTTATACGCACAGTAAAATGGACTGGAGGCAGTACATATTGATTTTTTTTTACACTAATTTGCTTGTGACACAGATAAAAAAGCAAGGAGGCAATGACCACTTGGTCTGGGGTCTGCTTATGGTATCGATCGAGACGCTCAGTAACGTTGCCCTAGTTGCCGATTATCTGGTACAAACACATAGCCCCTGGGATGCAGAGATATTCTCTATTCGGTAAGGTCCATGGTTGTTTTCTTTGTTCGATGAATCAAGAGCTGTTGAATTAACATGTGGACGCATTTGAATTAGGGGTCGACGAGTTTGCGCTCGTCAAATTCGGCCTTGATGCGCGCCCAATACGTCGCAATGCTCTAGTTTGTGCCGGTGACCAGGTCGAGGCAGACGACCTTCCACGCTTCGGCGAGGCACTCCTCTTCCTTGGACGCCCACTTGATGCGCGGCTCGCTGGTCTTGGCCGCGTCTTCTTCTTCTTCTTGCCTTTCTCGTCGGCGCCGGCTCCTCCTCTTCTTTCTCCTCCTCCGGCTCTTCCTCGTCGTAGTCGAGCTCGTCGCCGAGGTCAATCGAGCCGTCATGGGTAGTGACCCGGGGGAAGCGGCAGCGACAGCCGAGCCGGCTGCGATGATGTTTTCCATGTCGGTCTCCGTCGCGTCGGCGTCGCCAAGGTGCGACGAGGAGCAGGCTTGCGAGTAGAGGCCGCGGCAGAGAGGTGGCATCGGTGAGGCTGCGTAGTCCGGCGACGAGTACGTGTACGACGGGTACTGCACGCCGGGGAACGCGGGCGAGGGCGTGCGCTGGACTGGGCGCCCATGGGGGAAAGTGATGTTGGGGTTGAAGCCGCCGTGGGCGTCGCCATCGGCATAGGCCGGCGATGGCGTGCTACATGGGTGCAGCGACGACGAGAACCCGGCCGGAGAGCCGACGCTTTGCTGGCTCCAGGACGCGTACGGGCCGTGCCCACCGGGCGGATTCATCATCGCCGTGCACGCAGCCTCGGCTTGTTCTGTCGCGACGCGCTCCGCAAGCTCCGCCGTCGCTGCGTGCGCCGCTCTCTCCCTCGCCTCCTTGGCCCTGTTGCGCCTATCGGCGGTGAAGGCCTCCCGGCGCTCCACATCCGCCTTCCAGTCGGCGTTGCTCATGCCGGGGGGCTTGGACAGCGGCGCCCTCGTTTTCCTTTGCTTCGGTTGGGGGACAGTGGCGGCTGTGGGATCCGTCGCGGCGCGGGGCATCACGTACTTCTTGGGCGGCATGGTGGGCGAAAGGGTAGGGAAGAGGCGGGGTTTGGCGGGAGGAATGGAGAAGAGAGGGAAGCCGAGGGGGGAAAGCGGGAGGAAACGACGAAAAAAGGGCTTCCTGTCCCAGACAGAGCGGCCCCACACCGCTTTTGGCTTCTGTCGGCGCCCCCAGGCGACACCCGGTCGCTTGGGTTCGGGGCGGAATCGCCGGCTCTCGATTTGGCCAAAACCGGCGCTAAACGAGGTCCTGGGACGCGACTGGGCCCATTTTCGGCCATCGGCGCTAAAAATTTGCGTGGGGGAGGCCTGTTGGGGGCGCGGCTGAAGATGCTCTAACCCAGATGCACCCACAATATTCCTCACTACTTCACATATGCACACAAAAGCTAAATCATTCCAATAGTATCATCTATCACAGACCTTAAAATCAACAGTACAAGAAAGCATGGATAATGCCTTAATCAAGTAAAATAAAATGGAGCAAGATAATGTACAACATTAGTACACTAACATCTTGCACAAGAGGAATTGGTTCAGTACACACACATGCACATGAGACTAAATTAATTTACTAAATCTGAGAACTTTAACCATAAAAAAAATATTAGGGATAGGAACAAGGGCATCACTAACCTGCACATATGCTCGGTCTGCTCCATGGCCATGCCTTTGAACTCTGATCTGCTTCGATCTGGAGCAGCAGAATCACAGCACAACGAGAGCCTCACCTGCAAGCCAAAATCAGATGGGCATTGGATAGTTAGAGGCTGAAAATCCTGGGGAAATCTAGGGATTTACAGCAGGAGGGAGAGAGAGAGAGAGAGAGAGCTGAGAATCCGGCAGCGGCGGAGCAGCAATCTTCCCCGTCGCTGGTGGCATTGGAGAAGATCGGTCGGGGCATCAGCGACTTGTTTTCTGGCCGGGGACTAGTACTACTGTGTGCTAGCTCGTTTCACAACTACTAGTACCTAGCACTAGTACGTGAGCGAGATTTAGCCAAAGTTGAACAACACGTGCATTTCCCAGGTTACTAGTACAAATCAACTAATTATAATTCATCTGGATAGTGCTAGCTTTTCACTACACAGTCGCACATCAAATATTTTGTACAAGGATTTTACCAGTTTAAAACCTAAGTGACTGTAGGATGACCACACTGCAACGACGTATTTTTATTTCCCTGGTTATTCACTCGACTTAGCCTCGGCATACATACTCGTCGAACTGCAGGAAGCAAACAGAGTCCAAGCCGGGACTTGAACTCGGGTGGGCTGGCAGCAAGCGAAGGCGGTGCGGTGCGTCTGGCGTCTGAACATGGTGGCGGACGCACAACCCCTCTGATGGCGCGCTGGGCTATAGGACGCACCATGGGCATCTCTCGACGCAAACATGGCACGACATGCACACCGTGCAAGGCAATGAGCGCGGGAGGCAGCGGAAGTCCTCACGGTGGTGGACGTTGGCGAGGCGGAGTCGCATTCTCCGGCGTCCTGTATGGTGCACCAGTCCGGGCGCCGCACCCACGTCCTGGTGGATGTCGTCGGCTCCTCCCAGGATGGATCCATCATCGATCTCACGTCCACCGGCACCATAAGGGTCCCGGGCTCCGACGAGGAAGAGTAGGGCATGGAAGACGGCGGAGTCTTGAATCCCGTGAGCCGGTCTGATTTGCCAAGTTCGGTTGTAGATGCTCTAAGATGTACAGGAAGAAGAACCTTTGGGCAACGTCATATCTGTCTGATGGCATTTTTTATATGCACAGTAACCAGAGGAGTAAATGACCAGAGGTACATCACTTCAATTTTCTCTGAAATGAAAATGTTTATGCAGGTATAAAGATGGGTCCCAGATTCAGGCTAATGGCAGTGTTACTAAATTCAGTACAAATTTACAACAAGAATATTATGCACACGCCGGAGCCGGCGAGGCAGCCGCTAGCTCGACCCCTCTCCCTCATTGCTGGCCGCCTATATCATGGCGCCTCCAACGGCCATCTCAACTTTCCGGCCTTCTTCTTCCACCTGAGAAACAGAGTATTTTTATTTCAGTACAAAAGCGAAACAGAGCCTTCTTCCTTTCACTTTCAGTGCAAAGGGGAAACAGAGAATTTTTTTCAGTGCAAAAGCAAAACAGAGTAATTTTTTTTCCAGAGTATTGGTCGCTAAGCCCTTGATTCATTAAACAAGGGTAATGCATCAAAAGGGCGCCACTACCTTGGCCCCTTCTTCCACCACCCTCTGCTGCTCGACATCACCACCGCTCGCGGCAGCTCCGGCGGCCGTCTCTGCTTCCCAAGCAAAAACCCCATGGGTATACGCCTTATACGCGAGCAAGCCGATCTGGGCGAGTCCAATTAGCACGGCCACAGAGCTACCCACCTGTAAATGAATGAAAAAGATTCAGTACCATACTGTTAGTACGTCATGAGATGAGATCTATCTAAGCGAAGCGAACGTCAACGAGGGCAAGAATGAAGCCATGCATGGGATCTTACCAGATGGAGGATGTTGTGTGCGTCCCAGGGGCAGGGGCTGTCTGTGTTTACTAAATAACTAACAAATAGCCAATAATTAATAAATGTCTCGACTGATGTCATGATCAGATCCCGGAGTAGGTTTTCAGTTCCTCCATCCTCACTCATCTGTGCCACAAGCAAACAAGAGTAAAACATTTCATACCTCGCGCATGCTATGTATAGCATATGCTCTGCTTTGATCTCATACCTTGTTGAAAACTAACATAACAGCCTCAAGACAGATAACAACATCTAGGATTGCTTCGACTGCAATACTGTGCCAAGCATAATCTTCAGGAATTTTCATCGCGAGCATGCAAGCGCCTGCCGCCAGAAAAACGGCCATGCCGGAAATCTGTAAGAAAAAAAATTAGCCCGGGCAATCAGTCTTAATTTTTCTGTTGCATAATTAGACCCAAGGCAATTGGTTTGTACGACCAAATTATGTACTAACGGTACTATAAAGTGGGTACTCACTCACGCTCATATAAAGCTTAATCTTTTTGTTGTTGTTGAGAATGATAAAGCTTAATCTTTATTACCGCCGCAAAGAAGAATAGAAGAAAAAGAAGCTTAATTAATCTTACCCAAGCTCTGGCCCGAGACCTGTGGTTATTGTAGAGATGGATTACGATGGCACACAAGTGAATGGAGAACCCAACTAGACATGCGAACGCAAGCAACCCAACTCCCTCTCTGTGAACTTGACGATATGCAGTGATAAACAGCTTGAAGCAGTTCACTGATTTGTCCATGAGCACGAAGCCTTCCAAGACTACGTCGCCAGCTCCATTGAACTGTAAGTAGATGCGCCTACAAAGAGAATGAAGACAAGGACCTAGCTATATATCTAAGAGCTCTCGTGTACAAAAAGAAATGCTTGTAGGACTTGATGAATACTTACAGCTGAGTGAAGCGGAGGCCGATGGTGACGATATAGGCGATGTAGGTGATGATGGTAGAGGCAGCGACTCCACCTCCAGCGACGGCACCCGCCATTGCAGGGAGCAAGGTCCGCGACTCCACCTCCAGCTTGAAGCAGTTTCTTCACAAGCAGCTGAACGTGTTTATAGAGCAACCTGCTGAATGTGTCTACCGAAAACTCCGACTTGTTGAACTTGAACATCGTGTTGGACACTTGGACCGGGCTGAGAGTGACAGACTTAGTGGACTACACGTGCCTCTCGACCCTGACAGGCGTCACTGCGGCGCACTGTTTCTCGCGTAAAAAAACAACGCAGCGATTGGATCGTCTTCCTCTCCACCTCTCTTCCCCACACGCAGCCGCTTGTCTCCCCCCTCTCTTTCGAGAAGATCCATAGGCCACTGCCTCTTCTCCGTCTTGGTGCTGAGCAAGAAGATGGGGATGATCTGGGCGATGGCTCCCGTGCCACCTCCCTGGAACGAGGGATCTCGCCGGGGTGATCTCCCGACACGGCGAGGAGGGGGGAGAAGGATGCCATCCACCGCGTGGCGCTTCACAATAATACAAAAGCATGAGTATACTTTTACATAGCGTTTGCAGAGTGTCCTTGTCCAACACCCATCGATCCATGATCTATATTAGTATTTTAACCGAGCCATCCATCCCTGATCCACCAATTTAGCAACTGCCTAGAATGTATACCAGCCCGTCTATATCGCTATGTTTTTAAATGCAAACAGGCTAGACGAGCCATCCATCCGGAAGACTGGTTCAAATCCAACACCTTGAGCAAGTGGCTAGAAGAGCTCCTACTTCGTTCAGTTCTGTTCAGACTTCCGGATGGCACACTTTCTTTTCTTTTCTTTTTTAACGGAGACGCGTCCGCACCTGGCCGATCCGGCCGACAAATCAGCTTACAGCTTTGCTTGCTTCGCAGCATCGACAACCATTTCGTGTGAGTAATTTATCCCATCAATGCAGTAAAGTTTGGGCAACAGGGGCATCCCATACCCCTGCACGACCCAAGGCTGCTGAAGTCTGGGAAAAATACACAGTTCATAGCAAGTTCAAACGATCGAGACCAAGTTCAGACGATAAGACAAACTGACTAACTAGAGGGCAACCTCGATTTCACCCTGGCAACAGTGCTTCTGACACCTCACCCTGCACATGATCCAGTTGCTGGCGTTGTAGATCTGGACCTTGAAGCCGAATTCAGAGAGCCGCAGGATGCAGGCCCGAGCCTAAGGATGCAGGCCCGAGCATAATGTTGAGAGTGAAGAAAATTGTGATGACATTGGGGCTAGTAATACTGATGGTAACTTGAATACTTCACCTACTGCAAACGTTGGTGATTCTTTTCAGCTTGACCTATTTGATCTAAGAAATTGGGATTCCCTTAATTCTAAGCAAATTGATATTTTAGCACAAAAGGGCCCTCAAAGGGACACGTCATTTAAGAAAGGTCGTAAGGATAAATATAAAAGGAGGCTTTCTGCACTGTTCTACACTAGGATTCTATCGAATGGAGAGCATTGCGATAGGGATTGGCTTGTCTATTCTGAGGAACTCGATAAAGTATTTTGCTTCACTTGTAAATTATTCACAAAAGGGTATCGAAAAGGTAATTTGGCAAATGAGGGGTAAAATGATTGGACACATCTTGCACTAGACTTAAAGAGCATGAGACAAGTGCCGATCATGTTTTGAATATGACCACTTGGTATGAGTTGCATACTAGATTGCAAAAGCATGAAACAATTGATAAAGCTGCTCAACGGCAACTTGAGAGTGAAAAGGACTCTTCCAACGAGTCAGACTCCGAAGCGCTCGCGTCGCTCCCAGGGGGGCGGCACGGGCAAAACCTAGCCGCCGCCGTCCCCGTTTTCCCCACCTCCATCCCAGCTCCCCTCGCCGCCGCCAGGTGAATCCGATGAGCAAAGCCCGCTCGGTGTTCGGCGGCAGCGGGGACTTCTCCTCGCGACACGCGTAGCGGCGGCGGCGGCGGCGTCTCGCCGGCGCAGGCAGGCCGGGGCGGCGGCCCCGGGCATGGTGGCGGCGTCGTTCTCTCCTCTCCTCCCTCCCTGTGGGTCATGTGGGGCGGTGCTGGGCCGGCCGCCGTGGATCTGGCGCCAGGAGGCTGGATCCGTCGGTGGGGCTGCCCAGGCGTGTGGCTCCGGCGGCTGCACGTCCGGCTGGTTGAGCTGCGGTGGTGGCGGCGTGCTGCAGCTCCTGGATGGCGGCGCGGCGCTGGCGCGTAGGTGGATGTGCTGCGGCGGTCGTGGGGAGCTGTCCCTGGCCTCTGGGGCGGTGTGTGCTCTGCCAGCTCCGGCCGTGTGAGCAGTGGAGAGGTGGTCATGGCTGTTGGTGGCGGCTCTGGGTCGGTGTCGTGTGGCAAGGCCGCTGGTGCTTCCGGTAAGGGTGGTGGCTCCCTGGATGTGTCAAGGGCTGCGGCACGGTGGGTTGTCCTCGCAGCAGTACGGCGATGGTGGTTGTCGTGGGGCTCTGGACGAAAGTTACTGCCCGACTCGACCGGTGCGGGCGACGGCGGCGCTCTGTTGCGCCGTTTCCATCTTGATGGCATCATCGAGGAGCCCCGACCCGCCTCCAACCAAAGGAATCTCGTCTTCCGGGTGAAAATCCAGATTTAGTTTGCTGGGTCGGATGGCGGCGACGTCTTCTTGGACGTCGTTTATCTTTCTTGGAGGCACCATCTTCGGAGATGAGGGTCAGTTGGCGCTTGTGGCTTTTGTGCTTCTGGTGGTATGCCGAGACGGCGGATGCCGGAGCGGCGGCTCCGGACGGTGGATGTATGCCGAGGCGGCGGCCTCGGACGGTCATGCAACGACGGTCCTATGGGGAAGGTCCGCTGCTTTGCTTGGCATGGGCGGCGACCTGGTGCTGCGAGGGTGGCCAGTTCGTCGGCTTGGTCGACGCGATCTGTGGGGTTGGTCTGGCTGGAAGTCAGGGCGGCGGCCCCGGATGTTTGGTACAGCGTTCGTGGTCTGCGGGCAGTCGTCTCATGTAGCAAGGGCTACGAGGCACCTGAACCGCGCGGCGTTGTGGTTCGCGTGCGGGCGGGGGTGTCGGAGCGGCGGCTCCGGAGTCGGGGGTGTGTGTTTGTTGCAATGTTGCCTTGGGTCGTGCGGTCGGCAAAGGTTCGTTGCGTGTGTGGTTTTTTGGTCTGGTTTTCCTCATAAACTGGGCCACTCTGTTAGGTTTTTGATCCGGTTTCCCTCATAAACTGGATCAACTCTCTTCTTCTATAATGCAAAGCCAGAGCACCTGGCCCTCTGACGAGGTTCCGTAAAAAAAGGAGCATTGGAGAAAACTTCTGTTCAGAATCGTTTGCATTGTAAAATTTCTTGCCAAGCATAATCTAGCCTTTCGTGGTACTAACAACAAATTGTATGAAGATAGTAATCGCAATTTCTTGGGTTTGATTGAGATGTTACCTGAATTTGACCCGGTTATTGAAGAGCATGTCCGTCGTATTATGAATGAAGAAACTCATACTCATTATCTTGATTTTAAGATTCAAAACAAGTTGATACACTTGCTTGCTTCTGCTATTAGGTATGAGATTGTTAAGAAAATAAAGAGTGCAAAGTACTTCTCTGTCATACTTGATTGTACCCCAGATGCAAGCCATCAAGAACAAATGTCTATAATCATAAGATATGTTGATTCATCTTCAAGTCATGTTTGCATAGAAGAATCCTTTATAGGATTTTAGATGTAAATGATACGACTGGGCAAGGACTTTTTGAAGTGCTAGAGAATGAACTAAATCTTCTTGATCTTGATATAGATGATGTGAGAGGACAAGGTTGTGATAATGGGTCAAATATGAAAGGAACTCATCAAGGTGTCCAAAGGAGACTTTTGAATGTAAATCCTGGAGCATTCTATTCTGCTTGTGGTTGTCATAGCCTTAATTTGACACTTTGTGATATGGCTAAGACCTGCGGTAAAGCTAAAGACTTCTTTGGAATTATCCAACGCATATATACAACGTTTTCTAATTCTACTAAGAAATGGCAGATTTTGAAAAATAACATAACGGGATTAACTCCCAAGTTAGTGTCAGCTACATATTGGGAGAGTCGTATTGACAGTGTTAAAGCTATTCGACTTTAATGTGCGGATATTCGAGAGGCTCTACTTCAGGTACCAAATATTTTCATATTGTTAAAGCTATCCAATATTTTCTTCATCTTTCTCCGAGTCTCCAACTATAACATAAAATTTCTTTATTTTCATTTCAGGTATCTGAGACCGATAATGATACAAAAACGAGCAGTGAGGCTAAAGGTTTGGCAAATAATGAACTTGGAGAGTATGAATTTATAGTGGCGAAAGTCATTTGATATGAGGCATTGTATGATGTTAATTTAGTAAGCAAACACTTGCAAGCAAAGGATATGCTTATTGATGTTGCTATTGATAAAGTGCAAGGATTGATTTCTTTCTTCAAGAGGTATAGGGAAACTGGTTTTTTAGAAGCATTGGAGATAGCCAAAGGAATTGCACTCGAGATGGATATTGTTACAACATTTCATAAAAGACGAGAAATTAGAAGAAAGAGGGATTTTGATGAGAACCCAGATGACAGAAATGCTGCCACACAGACCGCAGAGGAATCATTCAGAGTGCACTATTTTTTACGTATTGTTGATGAAGCAAATCAGCTCACTTACAACCAGATTTGACCAATATCGGGATTACCAGAACATATTTGGTTTCTTATTTACCTCTGAAACATTGCAGTCATTGGATTAGAATAGCTTGAAAACTTCTTGTGACAATCTTGAAGTTGCTCTTAAAAAGGATGGGAAGTCTGACATTGATGCTAATGAATTTTATGTGGAGTTGATGTTTCTCCAAAATTTTATTCCAAAAGAAAATATTGGGCTAGTTGAAATTCTGAAGTTTTTAAAGTGGCATGATTGTTTCCCCAATGCGAGTATTGCATATAGAGTTCTATTGACTATCCCCATGGCTGTTGCATCTGCAGAACGAAGCTTTTCTAAAAATTGAAGCTATTGAAGTCCTATATGCACACTACCTGACACAACAAAGATTCATTGATTTGGCCACAATAGCACCGGAGAGTGATCTATTGGAGAAGAATGATTATGAGGATATTACTAAAGATTTTATTACAAAGAACACTAAAAGAATGATGTTGTTTAAGTGAAGACCATACAACCAAGAATAGGTACGATTTTGACATTTCCAATTGCTATCTAAGATATTATGATCTTTATATTATTATAGTTATGTTTATGTAGTGTATTTTTAATGAGCTAGGGCCCATTTTAGAGTTTTGCACAGGGCCTTCGATTTTTGCAGGCTCGGCCCTCGCGGGATGACGAGGTCGCCAGGGACGATCCCATGACAGCAGTAGAAGTACTGGCAACCCCTCCCGGGGACCAGCTACTCGTGAAAGTTCTGGACCTGCACCCATTACTCACATCACTTGTTAGCTGAGAGCCTCATAACACGAGGAGGCTTCAGGACCAGCCATTGCTTCATTACTTCCCTAAAGGCCGGCGGGATGACAAGTATGGTGATATCTTCCTCGTCCTTGATCTACATATATAACCTTAGCAGTTCTTGTACCCCCTCCTGGTGTCCGATCCTCGGCCTGCGTCATTTGTTGAGTGGTTGGCTCATGGCAGCAACCCTGCCGGAACATGCACCCTCTTCAGCCACCAGTTCGTCGGGATGATGTCCTCAACATTCTCAACGTGAGTGATGACCTGCACCCTCTACCAGTGGTGTCCCACTCCATATTCATGACCTTGTTAGGTAAGTGGACGAGTGTAAGTACAGAGTGAGCATGCTCATTTGCCACTACCACTAATCATTGGCAATTGCACTTGGGCAGTGCTATGATATGAACATACCATTCATCATTTGCAACTGCCACTGATCAGTGGCGGTTGCACTTGAGTTGTGCCATGATCAGATCATTGAAATGCCAAAGTGCAACTGCCACTGATCATTTACAACTGATGAGTGCTATGTTCATAACCGCCCAAAATGGATTCAAATCTGGCCTACTACTATTTGCAGCATGCACATGTCCTAGTACTATTTAGTGTCTACAAGAAGAAACTTGCGTCTACAGGAAGTTTAGTGGGAGTTCAAAGGCATTTCTAATCTTATATGTAGATGACATATTGTTGTGACAATGACGTAAAATTTCTTAGTACAATGAAAGAATCATTGAAGAAGAGTTTTTGATGAAAAACTTAGGCGAAGCGGTGTATATATTGGGCAAAATCTACAGAGATAGATCAAGACGCCTATAGCACTTAGCGAGAGCACGTACATTGACAAGGTTTTAAAGAGGTTTAACATGGAGAAAGCTAGAAGGGGCTTACTCCCAATGTCACCAGACACAAGAGTTCACTACAAAAAAAAGACACATTTGTGACATTTTGGGCCGAAAGAAATTTTTTTCTGTCATGCTTATGACACTTCTATGACGATAATTGTGACAAAACCCGGTATCATCAAAGATGTGGTGGGCTCCTACTTCTATGAAAAAAAATCATGACAGAAAATGGGCTTTTCGTCCTGGGCGGGCCGGAGACGCAGCTGCATGACATTCTTTGGGCCGTCCATTACAGAAAAAACCGTGGTAGAAGCGAAGGCGAGGAAAATATCGGGGAGTTCCCGGTTACGGTGGGTGGTCGGGCCCGAGCGATGCACGGAGGTTTGCGCGTTTCTCTCGTACACGTACGCGCATGGGTGCGAGGCGTTGGGCTCTAACTGAACCTGAGCGAGGCGTTCGCCTACTGAACCCGAGCGGTTGCACTGAAGGCTACGCGTTACTGAACCCGAGCGGTTGCACTGAAGGCTACGCGTTACTGAACCCGAGCGATCGATCGATGACTGTTAACTGAACCCGATCGAGCGATTCCTTCGGTACTGCTGCTAACTGAAGCCGATCGATGCTGCCTATGGATGAACAGTGAGCGTTGTTGGGGGGGGAGGGGTGGATGAACAGTTCCCGATGGGGGGTTGGATGAATAATGGTAGTAGAGGTCGTTGCCGCTAGATGAACAGGACCCCGATCGATCGAGCCAGTTGGGGGTGGATGAACAGGACCCCGTGGAGGGCTAGATGAACAGGACGACCCGGTGGAGGGCTGGTTGAACAGTAGCCGGTGGAGGGCTGGATGAACAGTAGCCCGTGGAGGGGTGGTTGAACAGGACCCCGTGGAAAGGGCTGGTTGAACAGTAGACGGTGGAGGAGCGGTGGAGGCTGGATGAACAGGAGCCCGTGGATGAACAGTCGCAGGTGGAGGCACTAGTAGAAAAGGGGGCAAAGGTCCAGGCCTGGTAAGCCCATTAGTCCCGGTTCAGTCCAGAACCGGGACCCATGGGGGCATTGGACCCGGTTCGTGAGCCCCGGGGGCCGGCCGGGCCACATGGGCCATTGGTCCCGGTTCGTCTGGACCTTTTGGTCCCGGTTGGTGGGACGAACCGGGACCAATGAGCCTGTCTCCTGGCCCACCACCACTGGTCCCGGTTGGTGGCTTGAACCGGGACCAATGGCTTCCCTTTAGTCCCGGTTCATGCCACGAACCGGGACCAATAGTGCTGCCTATATATACCCCTTGCCCGCGAGCAGAGCACTCCAGTGCTCTGTTTTTCTCTGGCCGGCGAGGGGAGGGCTTTGTGTTGCTCTAGCTCATCTCCTATGCACATGAGGTGTTTGATGAAACGCCCGAGCCACACTACTTAAGCTTTCTCCTCTCCAAGCTCGACCTCCAAGCTCCATTTTCCTCAATATTTGTCTAGGTTTAGCGTCCGTCACGCCCCGTCCCCGTCTTCACCGCCGTCGATCACCCGCGCCGATCTCATCGCCGGCACCACCCACTACTAGGAAAAGGGCTATAGAAAGGATTGATACTAATGGCGCACCGTGGAAGCAGTGCGCCACTACTATATACTAATGGTGCACCAGTTGGTGATGCGCCATTAGTGTGGAAGACACTAATGGCGCATCAGAAACATGGTGCGCCACTAGTATTAATTTTTTTCATTTTTCCATACATACTAATGGCGCATCAGGTCGAAGTGTGCCATTACTAGTTCTAACTAGTAATGGCGCACCAGGCAGACCGTGCGCCATTACTGTATTTTTTTATTCTTTTTTTTTTGCAAAACTACCAATGGCGCACCATTTCACAGTGCTCCATTACTAGTTTAAACTACTAATGGCGCACTATGACCCGGTGCACCATTAGTATATATATATATATATATATATATATATATATATTTTACTTTTCTGCAAAACTACTAATGGCGCAGCACCTGCAGGTGCGCCATTAGTAACCAGGGTTACTAATGGCGCATTTGCTGTTGGTGCGCCATTAGTAACCTGGGACCCCAACAAGATATTTTGGACAGCCCCACACCTACCCACTCACTTTCCCCACTTCATTCCCTCCACCTCCTTCTCCAAGCTTTCGGCTGCCTCCTCCTCCTCACCTCATTTCCACCATAGATTCATCAAAATTAAGTGGTGAAATTACCTTTTTTTTGATAGGTAAGTAAGGGGAAAGCTATCTTCATGATGTAGATCTACTTTTTTTATCCCTAGCTCGCTCCAACAACGTGCACATGCACTTTTTGTGGCCTAGCTAGATCTATGTATGTTTGTGGTGTTGCATGTGTTTGTAGTGTTGCATATATGTTTGTGTTTGCAGGTACCGGTATTTGAAATGCGATAGTTGCCAATATTTTGCCGGAATGTTGATTCATTTCCGTTTCGGCGAGAATTTTGGCACTATGCATTCTTTTTGGTCCTATTTTTAGAGAAGGTCATGCCAAATTTTTTCTTGGTTCTAAAATATCGTTTTGCTCTACCCCGCAGGCGACCATGGTCCGCACGATGACCGAAGGCATCGTGAATAGGTTTTTGAGCTCCTCGAGGGCCGAGATGCTTCAAAAGAACGAGACGGAGATAAGATGTCCGTGTCGAAGATGCAAGCTGAAGAGCCTTATTGCGGACCCGGATTCGGGCAGGTGCGGGACCACCTTCTCTTGCGTAGTTTCATGGATGGCTATCGGTGGCAAGGTGATGAAGATGACTATGAAGTCGTCCATGGGGGCCGGGCAAGAAATAAGGAAGGGCAACAAGACAAGTACCACCGCGGCGAGGGCGGGCGAGAAGACGAAGAATCTCCAGGACATGATCACGGCGGTGATGCTGTACACCGTCAACATGTAGAAGATGTCATACATGATGATGAGGAAGATCAAGATGAAGGGCATGATCATGAAGATGAAGATGCCGGAGCAGACGACGATGGAGGCTGGGTGCAGGACCCTCATATTCAAGAGCTGCTTCTCAAGCAGATGGATAACGCAAGAGCTGCTGCCTGAGTGAAAGCCAAGCTGGATCAACTGGAGATAGACGCGGTTACTCCATTGTATGAAGGATGCAGGCCCGAGGATACCCGCCTGAAAGTAACGCTAATGGCTCTGGAGATGAAGGTAAAACACAAAATGACCGACGCATGCTTCGACGAGAACATGTCATTCTGGCACGAACGTCTTCCCAAGGGGAAGAAGTGCCCGACCAGTTTCGAGGAGGCGAAGAAAATCGTGTGTCCTCTGGATTTACCGCACGTGAAATACCATGTGTGCATGAAAAATTGCATCATTTATTGGGACGAGCACGCGGAGTCTACCATATGTCCGGTGTGCGGCATCACTCGATACGAGAAGAGGAAGAAAGCTCCTCGAAAATCGGTGTGGTACTTTCCGATCACTCCTCGTCTGCAGCGGTACTTCGCGGACCCTAAGGTAGCAAAGCCCCTGCGTTGGCACGCGGATAGGGAGGAGAAGAAGTGGGAAGATGACGGAAATGATCTGGAGATAAATAAAAAAGACAAGATGCTGAGTCACCCTAAGGATGCGAGCCAGTGGCAAGCGTTGAACTTCGAATACCGAGAATTTGGGAAGGATCCAAGGAACATCGTGCTGGGCGTGAGCACCGATGGAGTCAATCCGTTTGGCAGCCAGAGAAGCACACATAGCACCTGGCCTGTCTTTGTGTGGATGTACAACCTTCCCCCCTGGTTGTGCATGAAGAGGAAGTACATTCACATGAGTATGCTAATTGAAGGGCCGAAACAACCAGGGAACGACATCAATCTGTATCTGGGGCTGCTGAAGGAGGAGCTAGACACGCTGTGGAAAACGCCAGCCAATACGTGGGACGCCGCAGAGAAAGAATATTTCTCTATGAGAGCCGCACTGCTCACGACAGTGCACGACTATCTCGGTTATGGATATCTCGCGGGGCAGGTAGTCCACGGATTTTCTGGATGCGTAAGGTGCATGGATGACACAATGTATCGCCAGCTAGATAGAGATCTCGGGTCTTTGAAAACCGTGTTCATGGGACATCGAAGGTGGCTTTGCGACGATGACCCGTGGAGGAAACACAAGGATCTGTTCGATGGTGAAACCGAACCCCGAAAACGCCCGTGTACGAGGAGCGGCGAGGAAATAGACGAGCTGTTGAAAAATTGGAAAGACTGCCAACTGCCGGAAAAGAAGCAAAAGGCACCAGAGCCGGGAAAGAAGCGAAAGGCGCCAGAGCCACTGCTGAAGGTATGGAAAACGAGGTCTGTTTTCTGGGACTTGCCATACTGGAAGATCCACCGTGTGCCTCACAGCCTTGATGTCATGCATATCACGAAGAACGTGTGCGAGAGTCTGCTTGGTACCCTGCTCAACATGCCAGAGAGGACCAAAGATGGGCCGAAAGCAAGGGCAGACTTGAAATCAATGGGCATCAGGTAGGAGCTTCACGCTAATGATGATGATGATGAGGCGAAGCAGGACACAGAAAGTCGTCGCAAAGGCAAAAAGGCCAAGAAGACCGGAAATGACTACCCTCCCGCGTGCTTCACTCTAAGTCAGGAGGAGATCGAGCAGTTTTTCACCTGCCTCCTAGGAGTAAAACTTCCTTACGGTTACGCGGGGAAGATAAGCAGATACCTAGACCCAGTGAAGCATAAGTTCAGCGGGATGAAGTCTCACGACTGTCACGTGCTGATGAGGCAGATACTTCAAGTTGCAATCCATGGGATCATGGACGCGCACGTCCGTGAAACGCTATTTGGCCTATGCAACTTTTTCAACGTCATCTCTCGGAAATCGATTGGCGTGAGGCAACTCAGAAGGCTACAGGAAGAGATCGTGGTGATACTATGCGAGCTTGAGATGTACTTCCCCCGCATTCTTCGACGTTATGGTGCATCTGCTGGTCCATATCGTGGAGGATATCATCCAACTCGGCCGACGTTCCTGCACAGCATGATGCCGTTCGAAAGGATGAATGGTGTCATCAAAGGATACGTTCGCAACATGTCACGTCCAGAGGGAAGTATAGCCAGGGGCTTTCTGACCGAAGAGTGCATCTCCTACTGCACGAATTATCTAGGCATCGAGAACCCCATTGGTCTGCCCGTCAACAGGCACCTCGGCAGGCTCGCTGGATGGGGTCACCGTGAGGGTCGCCGCGAAATGCATGTCGACTTCGAGGGTCGACTCGCCGACTTTGAAAGAGCAAACCTAGTCGCGCTACAACACATAGACGTGGTCGATCCTTGGGTGGTAGAGCACAAAACCTTTATTGAGAAGACGTACAATGACCAAGGCCAACAGAGGACGGACGGAGATATAATCAAAGAGCACAACTCATGTTTCACGCGTTGGTTCAAGCAGAAGCTTCTGTCGTACCCTTTACATGAGGATTCTTCCACGGAAGAACAACTCATATTCGCCTTGTCACAGGGCGTCGAGCACAACTTGATGACCTATGAGGCGTACGATATCAACGGCTACACATTCTACACCGAGAACAAGGACATGAAGAGCGATGGTTTTCAGAACTCCGGGGTAATGATGGAATCCTACACCGGCAACAACAAGGACAGATACTACGGAAGGATCGAGGAGATCTGGGAGTTGAGCTACGCTAGAGAGAAGGTCCCGATGTTCCGTTTCAGATGGGCCAAGAGCGTCCTAAAAGAAGACCGGTATTTCACCACCATGGTTATACCCGAAGCCAAATCCAAGACCGCGGGCGCAAACATCACCGCGAAAAATGAGCCATGGGTACTGGCTTCCCAAGTGGACCAATGCTTCTTCATTACCCACCCGTCATAGCCCAGTCGTGTTGTCGTGAGGAGAGGCAAAAGGAAGATCATCGGAATGGATGGAGTAGCCAATCAGAAAGACTTCGACAAGTACGGCGACCCGAAGATCGAACATGATGATGACGATGAAGTAGCAGCACACACCACAAGAAGAAGCAGGACCACCCTACCTAAAGGACGTCCGTTCCACAGAAGAACTCAGTTTGCGAAAAAGAAGGACAAGAAGATTGTGAACAGATAGCTAGCTAAGATCGATTGTATTTAAATCATAGTCTTCATTTCTCGATTGTATTTCATGGGCACTTTTTGATATCATGAATATTTTTATATTTCATGGGCACGTTTTGAATTCATGAGGACACTTGATCTCGACCCCCCTCCATCCCGATCTCGATCCCACCCGCACCCTCCCCCGCTAGCTCCACCGCCGCCAATGACCCACCGCAACCCTCCCCCGCTCCACCGCCGCCGACGAGCACCC
>NC_041391.1:720863436-720873249 GCF_002162155.2 Triticum dicoccoides | reverse complement strand
CGTCAATGGGCACCCCCCGCACCCTCCCCCGCTCCACCACCACCGCCGATGATATTTTCAAGTAAAATTTGAACATATTTTTTAAAAAATTATTACTGTTTTTATAAAAAAAATATTACTGTTATGATTTAAACAAGTTTGAACATATTTAAACACAAATAAATATCAAACAGGATTTAAAATGCATAAAAAAAATATTGGGGAGCCTGGGAATCGAACCCAGGACCTCCTGGTGTGTGTGCTGCGTACTGACCAGTCGGGCTAGTGGGCGAGTTCTGTTGTATATAGGGTTAGCTGGTATATAACCTGACAAGTCGGGCTAGATTAAATTACTTATGGCGCACCCCTCGGTGGTGCGCCATTGCTATGGATGTACTTATGGCGCACCCCTGGGTGGTGCACCATTGCTAAGCCTCCCCCCACACTAAAATCCCCAATCTCTCACATTTCTCTCTAATCCCTCTCCTGCCTCATCTCACCCGCGCCTGACCACCACCGACCGTGCTCGCCGGCCGTGCTCGCCGTCCCCGGCCGTGCTCGCTTCCCCCGCCGCACCCGACCACCGTCCTCACCGTCCCCTCTCCGCCCGCGCCCGCGCCCTCGCCGTCCCCCTCCCCCCGCGGCCCCGCCTGCGTCAACCTCCCTCCAGAGCGCGACAGCTAGGGTTCCTAGCCGCCGCCACCGCTGCCGGCCCGCCGCTGCGGCGTGCCCAGCCAGCCGAACCCTCCGCTGCCCCGCCTCCAGTACAGGACCCCAGCAGCGCCTTCCCCCATCAAGCAGCCGCTCCCACCAGCGGTGCCCCCCTCCCTGGAGCAGGCGCTCCTGCCCAGCAACGCTGCCGCCTGGAGCTACGCCGGCGACCAGTCCGTAGGCAGGTAGCCACCACTCCTTCGTCCTTCCTCCCTCTTCCCTCATCCCCCTCCCTCCTTCCTCTTGCATCCTCAAGTTTACATGTGAAAGGATTGTGCTTGATAGGTGTTTGTGATAATGCCTCTAAGGGCAAATGTTTACAAATTGTAGGTTGAATATTTTTCATGAGCAAATGTTTTGGTTTAAACATGTTAGCAATGAAACATGCGATGATTGACAATGTTAAGAGGAAAATATATGCCTAAATTTATAGTTTAATTCCCAAAGAACTTTAATATATGCTTCTTGGGTTGAAAAAAGATACAAGACCCATATAGTATATGTCCACAAATATGATAACATGGTATGATTTCAGAGATTGTGTACAGCTCATGAACTTGCTACAGGACAGAATGGGTTTCTTAAAAGAATGGGCCTCTTAACAGGTTTAGTGAACATAAGTTTCATCAAACAGAATACTCCACTCAGTTAGTCTGGAAGGTTCTAGTACGCTGCTGCACCACTGATCAATGCTGAAGTTGGCACTCTTTAAATTCAGAAAGAAAAAGCACCACATAATATTGATGGACAGGGGAAAGCTTTGCAATTGCACTCACAAGTGTCAAGCACCAACTAAATAGCCACTCCTAATAAATCCCTTCCATGACAGTACGACGCTCACCTCCGTTCGACACATGATATCCCCCCGCATTAGCTAAAATGACGAAAACCGAATGCGATAATCCTAGTGTTCTCTTGTGGTAGTGGTGGTGAGATGCCCATATCATGCATATGGTGGGCAATGATGATGATTAGATCCCTGTTCTAGGATCTGAGCTCTCACTTCTCTGAATTCAACTAAGGCATGAGGAACAAGGGGGGAGATAGCTATTAGATCCATGTCTTAGTAGTGGTAAACAATCGTGTAGGTCAATTGTTGCTTACTTGTTTGGTAGCAGCAAGATATTTTTTGAGTACTGACATTAGTTATGTTTGTTAGCAGCAAGATATTTAAATGAAGCTTGTTCTTTTTCAACTGTTCAACTGATGCCATGAAACTGAATATAGTAGTTGAAAACCCTGTTTTTCTTCCTGATCGTGAAAATTTGAAGTCCTGTTTGTGTTTTGGTTTTGTTGGTTGACAATTATGTTTAGTTTTTCATTTCATGGGTGCTGTAAAATGTGCAGGTGGTGAGTTGAGGCTCAGCATACAGCTTGTTTGGACTAACCAAGAGGACGGGGTATGTTGCTTGCCTAAGCTAAGTGACACGTACGCGCCAAGTTTTCTGTTATATAATTACCTGTTAGTGCTTAGTTAAACTGCATGAGACGGCCATAGCAGATGGATGGTACTAGGTGTTGTTTTGTTTCTTGCCAATGTATTCAGAGAGCAGATGTGCCACTGCAGATTTCTTTTCTTGAAGGCAGCTCACATAAGTTTAGCTACAAGTGAACAACTTGCTGCTATTAGATCTGGAAAGGAAGCTCACATAAGTTGACCTGATTTTTGTCCATATGAAAGCAGAGGACCATATGGTCTGTGGCCTTTTCATCCATATGAAAGTAGAGGGGCATTGTGGTGCTAGTTTGCTGGGTTTTGTCTCCGACCATCGTGTCGTGATGAATTTGCAGGTACCCCGAGAGGCCCTTGAGTTTGCCGGAATGTTGATTAACTTCCGTTTCGGCAAATTCGGGTACTCCATATGTCCTATTTTCAGCAAAGGTCATGCTGAAATTTTCCGTGAATTTTAGCATGACTTTGCTAAAAATAGGACATATGGGGTACTTGCGACTAATGCATGGGCCGGGGTATCTTAGTACTTAATTAGGTAGGATCAACTGCCCCTTTATTCTTGCTGCATTAAACCATAGGTGGCAATAGAGCCAAGTGATTAGGCCCAACTTAGAATTCTCCTTAGCATCGATAAACCCTAGATGATAAACCCAACATAGGTGGCAATAGAGCCAAGTGATTAGTGCCAACCTAGGGTGCCTCGGCATCGATAAACCCTAAATGATGAAAACTTAACTTGGCTGCCCCGGATGCCTCGGTGTCGATGAGAACGTAAATGATGTACGCTTAGGCTTTTAGGGTGCCTCGGCGTCGACAAACCCTAAATGATGAAAGCATAGGCTTTTAGGGTGCCTCAGCATCGACAAACCCTAAATGATGAGACCATGATCTTGTTCCTTGACAATAACCAACTTTTTGACCAAACTTTTTTCCTATTTAGAGCGAAACATGGCCCACAACGATGAGGCCGGTGGTTCGGGCGGCAAGCAATTCTGGGAGCTGTCCCAGGAGATGGAGGAACAACCTCACCACTATGAGGACGCCGCGGAAGACACCGATCCTGACTACACAACCCCTAGTGCCGTCGGGGATGACACCACTGATGGTGCCGCCGAGGATGCCACCACTGATGATGGCGGCGCACACACAGATGGCAGCCAACCGAAGAAGCAAAGGAAGGACCGGCGCCCGAATGCGCTCCGCACCCTCAAGGAGGAATTCACTCAAGTGGACTCCGACGGGAATCCAACGGAGCCCAAACATATAGTCAAGGGGTACTCGCTTCAGCTCAGGTGCATTCTCCGGAGCACCGTCTCGATCAACACCGATAACCTTAGGAATAAGGACCACGGGAATTTGCACAACCTCCTCTTCACGAAACTGCACGAACGATACAAGTTCCCCGCCAAATTTGAAAACACACGCCTCTCAGGGAATAAAGTGAACAGTGTCGCCCTCACGAAGATGAGCATGGCCCTGTCTACTTGGAGAAGCGCGGTGAAGAGAATGATTGATAAAGGTGATAGTTATGAGAAGATCAAGGCGAAAGATCCTTTGATGAGCGAAGATGAGTACAAGGAGTTCAAGATCAAGTGCGAGAGCAGCGCAACCTCCAAATCAAGTCAGTGGGGGAAAGAAATGCGGGAGTTGAACTTAGGGGAACACAAACTTGGTCCCGGTGGTTACAGAGTGGCGGAGCCTATATTGGACAAGGAGGACGCGGAGCGTGCCGAGCAAGGCCTACCGCCCCGCTTCGAGAAATACATCGGTGACAAGCAGACCAGGAACTATGTCAGGGCCCGGTACAAGGAGGACCCGATAACAAAGGAGCTTACCACAGATCCGAAGACCAGGGCACTTGAGCTTGTTCTAGTAAGGAATACACCCCCGCGTAATTAGCTCCATATGGTTGCACTCTAATTAATCCCCAATATTTCTAAATGGTTCACGTTCCTTTCGCAGGACACTGAAAGCAGTAGCGCGGGGTCGTCTCAGAGCTCCCCTTTTGACACCCCTTTAAATAGGGCGTTGAACATAATGAAAAGCAAGGATAAGCTCACTAAGCCGACGTCAGCTGGTCGTGTGGCTGGCAAAGGCTTGTCCACAAAATGGGGGTCATACTATACAGCTGGTGTGCGGAAGGAGAAAAAGGCCAGCTCAGAAAGCCAGACGCGCGAGGTTGAAGCACTCAAGGCACAAGTGACGCGGATTCCGGAGCTTGTCCAAGCACTACTAGGGAAAAGCCTAGCAGCAGTGCGGGTTTTGGCCCTCTCAGTAGCGCGGGTACCGGCGCTACTAATAAGGCGCTACAGCTAACGTATAGCAGTAGCGCGTGTTGACACACGCTACTGCTACACATGAATAGCTGTAGCGCTCTTTAGAAAAGGACGCTACTGGTATTATCTGCAGCGCCGTTTACAGGTAAGCGCTACTGGTAAGTCGGCGCTACTGCTAAATCCCCCCCTCGCTACTACTAGTTTTATTAGTTTTTTTCCCTGCAGATTTGTTTTTTATTTGTTTTGCATTTGAATAGGCTTTATACAATAATCTTTAGCATATCATCCACATACAAATGTAATCATAGCATATACATACAATTAGTCTCATCAAATCATGTCATCATCATAATCGTCATCCAACACAAAGTGGTCTCTCATCATCAATCTCGAAAATAGCGATACAAGTCTCGATTACTTGCAAATACATCGTCATCCATCTAAACAATGATATACACAAGAATAGCTATCACTTTGAGTACATGAGTTCGTATCCCTCTCTCGCATTAGCGTGAACCTAAACTAAGTACTGCGTGTCGCTCGGAAACCGAAAACCGGTACACCTGGGCCTGACACTCCGGCCACTTGTCGTATATATACTCCTAGCGTAGCATTTCTTCGCCATTTATGATCTATGCACCTGCATCGTCACATGAATCGATGATATGCAACATATATAGTTGAGCAACACAAAGAGACAGACTTGGCAAAAATAGAAACAACATATCATAAGCATAAATAACAAAGTTCATCGTACCCAAATGACCTAACTAGAGTGATTTTCGCTAGTCGAGGAGGACGGTTTAATTACATCACAAATAAAGTTTCACCGTGCATAACTCAAAGTTTTGTCATAAAAGAAAGTATGGACTAAACAGACACATTGTCATATATCGACAATCACTCCATCATGTCGTGCCATCCATCCAAGTCAGGGAGATAGTCATCGAGCTTTGTGAAAGGCTTCATGTCGAGACGCTGAGAGGCTATCCATGTTCAGACATCTTCCCGCGACATTTGTCCTTCTGCATGGAACATCCCTGTTTTTCCGATGACCTCATTCATGATGATTTGGGCAAGTTCACGCTGGATGTTATAGAACTCAGCTCGAAGTCGATGATCCTCGATATCTCCTATGTCCTTTGCCCATTGCAGAATATGGGCATCGCTAGATCTAGGTGCCATGTGAAGGTTCTGGTGATCCCGTTGGTACTCCAGCATGTGGTGTAGGACATAGAATCCATCATTAAGAGAATTGTTCGGTTGCTGGATGCAGCAGAAGTCGGTCTTATGGCTGAAGGCGGGCCTGCCGCCCCTTCTCTTCTTGTCCCTAACCTCTCCACCCCTTGCTTGGTAGTAAAACATAGCACTATCGAGAACATCTTTGATGTGGGTGTAATCCTTTTTGTGAATGTTCTTCGACGAGTCCAAGTAAAGAGCGTGGGAGAATCGGGGGTAGAGGATGATGAGGACGGCGCGCCCGCCGCTGCGCAAAATAAGTACACCTCAAATTAATTAGCCTCCACCGTGCAAATGAATTATTGAAATCGAAGGAAGGATAGCAGCGCGGATGACTTACACGGGATGATAAGGCACGAGAATCGCCTCCTTGTCCTTATTGGCGAGCATGAAACTGACGATGTAATCCCTCGCGTATTCACGATGCTGTGCACAGACTCCCAAGAAGGCCTCGTGCATGTAGTACGGGTCAGCGACACAGATATGAGCTATCTGCTCAACCCCAATGATGTAGCTCATGTGCAAGGCATAAAGGCGGACAAAAGTAAAATCCAGCTTCTTCACGTGAAACATGTCGAATATGTAATCGAATCGGAGGAAGAACTTATCCGTGGGGAAGCCCTTGACGTACGACATTTGCTGCGGTTAACCACGTAGAGTGGGTATCCTGGATCTTTCGAGGCGATGGGGCCTTTCTCTACCCGCAGCACATCGTCATGAAGTCTCCTTAGATCGCCGAATCTGGCCCGTAGCGCTGTTTCAGGTAGGATTGGTTGACCGGGGATATGCCATTTATCCGCATCGGGGATATCTACACGGTCCCGAAGCCGAGGCTGCTGAGGCAGCTGGATCATAGAATCAGCTTTTTTGCCTTTCCTCGCTCTCTTCCTAGGCTTCTTTACCACCGGATGGTCGTCAATAACACGTTGATACGGTAATTCAGGCACCGACTCATGATGCTCAAACCCTGAGGAGGCGCCAGTATAGACATACTGTTCAGCGCCATCGTCATCCTCATCCTCATCCATGGCGACGTCATCAGCCTCTAATGGAGCCACCTGCTTACCCCGTCCGCTATCACCCAACCCGACACCCGACGCTAATTGGGTAGGTGGGGTGTTGATGTTCATACCTTGATGAGGCTGCGTGCTCGTGGGTGTGCTCCCGGCCGCCTCCAGACGAAGCAGACTCTTTGTCCACAACAGGACCCACCCATTGCAACAATCACCAAGCCGCCGCGGGGTCTCGTCGTCATCCCCCACTAGTATAAGAGGAGGCAAATTCTCGTGGCCCGGTTTGACACTGGCCACGGAAACCTTGAAGACGTTCGGGGGGATCGACCGGCTGTGGAACAATGGTTCCTTCGGCTCCATTATCGTCCCCTTCCCCACGTCCACCTTCTGTTCGCCGATGGTGTACAATATGGTGCACGGGGTTTCGTCGGCCTGCAAATAAAAGTCTGCGACGTGAGACATCCGAAAGGCAACCAAAACGGGAGATTATACATTTATATTGAAGGGGGCCGATGTGGAAGATACCGTGAGGGCGTCGAGCTCAGCCAAAGAGGAGGCACCACCGAGCACGTCCGGTGCGGCAGCCGGTGCGGGAGCCGGTGCGGGAGCAGGTGCGGGAGCAGGTGCGGGAGCAGGTGCGGGAGCCGGTGCGGGAGCATGTGCTGCCAAGAAGTCAGCAAGGGGAAAGTCCTCTGCATTTTTTTTGGATTTTCCCTTGTCCAAGTGTGAACGCCCGTCACCAAGGAAGTAGATATATCTGCAATCGCCTGTTTTGCGGCAGCTACCGCTGTTGCGACTGTCTGAGATAATTTCTTCTCAACCGCAATATCAACCTTCTTGTCGATGCTTTCTTCAGTTAACCTCCGTCTTTCCTTTTTCTCCTCCGTGGTCTCACGGTAGTACTTCTTCCACGTGGCGCCGTCTCCGACACCGTGCACGCGTCCATACGACGGTCGAGTATCCACCGGTTGTCGTTTCAATATGTTCAATGCCCGGTTGAATGGAGTGTCCCACTTGGGCCTCGCCAATGCCTCAGACGGCGAGTCGCTTTCGGCCGCAATCCGGTGTTGCTCTCTCTGCAAAAGGCACAAGGATCGTTTACAAATATGACTAACGTGTGCAGTCGAATTGATCAGAAACTAAAATTACCAGCAGTCTCATGAACTCCGTAATGACCGGTGTTGTCTCATAAACCTTCTTCAGTGGGTCCCAACGGTGGCGGGCCCTCAGGACGTCACGCTCCTGTGGGACGGTGAAATCCGCCAAGGGGTCTGGGATGCCCAGACTCGCGGCTTCCGCGTCCTCCTTGGCCCATTTGGACCTCTTCCACCATAACCACGGCTTTCGAGGTGGTGGGTCCCAATGTTCCTCTTTTGAAGCCCCTTCATGTACTTAGACTTTTCTTTGGCAGCTTCGGCCTCGCAAGCCTCCTTGAATATTTGAAACTGCTCTTCCGTGATTGTCGGACTATCCTTTACAATCTCGGAGTAGGGTTCCCCGTCGTTGATCTTTGCTTTCACTCGATTTTTCTAGGCGGCCAACGCGTTGCTAAACTTGGTCATGGCGTGTTTGTTTCTCTTCTTCATTGTCGGGTCATTGTCTGGATCTTCATAATCCTTCTCATTCCGGCCCGGGAACAAGAATATCTGGTGAAACTTCTTTAGGAGGGAGCTCCTCATATTTTCTATCTTCTTTAGATTCTCATCGTTGATGGTGGCGGTTGTCCGTATGATGCAGCCTATTTGATTGCCGTAGCACGCGCGCGCTTCCTCGGGCGCCTTTGGCTCAAAATTGCCGTTGTCCACCTCCGTGACCGCCAGTCTAGTAGTCCTGAGTTTGTTAGGAACCCGTTGCCTCTTCGCTTTCGGTTCTACACCGGCTCCGCTCCCCGAGGCAGCACCGGTCTCAGCGCCGGTCTTGATGCCGGTCTAAATCTCAGCGCCGGTGTCAGTCTCAGCACCGGTCTGCGTATCGGTCTCAGCACCGGTCTACGTGTCGGTCTCAGTCCCCGATGCCGGGCCCAGCAACAACATCTGTTGATCGTCGGTAAAGCTAAAAAATTCGTCTGCCGCCCGGTAGACGTCGTCGCAATCACCAGAACCCTGTCCTTCATCGTTGCTAGCCATGTTTCCTATGATTAAATCTAGTCAATTAATTCTAGACCTAATAAAATGAATAATGACATAAAAAGAACTATTGTTTTGCAGGAATGTTGACTCCTTCCTGGTGCGGCAAATCCTGGGCACTCGATATGTCCTAGTTTGTAGCACAAGTCATGCCGAAATTCATGGGAAATTTCGGCATGACCTTTGCTAAAAAGTGGACAAATCGAGAACCTGAAATTTGCCGGAACAGAAATGAATCAACATTCCGGCAAAACATAGGCCACTTAGCATCATTCCCTGGAAACAACAAAGCCACCACTTGGGCACAATCGAACAACTTCAATGAAAAGATATAACATGACCACTTCAATGAAAAATAAAATTTGCCTAAATTCTTTTCCTTGAAAAATAGTGGTCTTTTGAAAAATCAAAAACCTTTGCCAATCTACTTAACCTAGCTTCTTAATCCAACGAACCTAATTAACCTACCTATTTAACCTAGTTAGTTAATCTAGTTTACCTAGATAATTAACCCTAATTAAACTAGTTAACGCAGCTAGTTCTCTGTCAAAGCCTAAAATAAATTTTTGCACTAATTAACATGGATAATTAACCTAATTAAACTAGTTAACCTGACTAGTTCTCTGTCAAAGCCCTAACTAAGTTTTTGCACTAACCTAGATAATTAACCTAATTAAACTAGTTAACCTAACTACTTCTGTGTCAATGCCCTAACTAAGTTTTTGCCCTAACCTAGATAATTAACCTAATTAAACTGGCTAACCTATGCATGTGAGAGAGAGGAGGGGTGGGGGCTTACAGATGATGGCTCCGGTGGTGGCGACGGAGGCAGTGTGGTGGCAAGGGAGGCAGGGGCGTCTTCGGTGACGGCGAGGGAGGCAGGGGCGTCTCCGGTGACGGCGAGGAAGGTGGCGTCGATGGCGGCTCCGGTGGCGTTGACGAGGCCGCGCGGCTCCGTGGCGTTGGGGGCGGCTTCGGTGTCGTCGACGGCACACGGCTCTGGTGGCGTCGTCGGC
>NC_041391.1:720853062-720863053 GCF_002162155.2 Triticum dicoccoides | reverse complement strand
GGCGGCGGCGAAGTGTGGGGCGAGGAATCGGGGAGACGGCAGCGCGCGCGCGGGGTGGGTTTGAGGGATTTGGGGGAAGTGGTGGCCGGGGGGGGGGGACGGTTTTTTGGCTAAGTCAAACTTAGCGGTAGCGCGTTTCGCAAAACGCGCTATAGCTAAGTTAGCTATAGCGCTTTACTCAAAACGCGCTGCTGCTATAGCTAATTTCCTATTCTGTTTCTATAGCGGGGTCTAGGGCACGCGCTGCAGATACGTTAGCTATAGCGCCTCTTACAAACAAACGCTGCTGCTATGCCTTCCTCCGATTTTTCGCTTTTTCGTTTATTTTGCTTTACATTTTATTTTTTCCTTTCTCCTTTTTCTATTTCTTTCATTTTCTTTTAAATTTCTATTTGTTTAACATCTTATTTTATTTCCGTTAGTAGTAGTGCTCTTCTTTGGAAACGCGCTGCTAACTGTGCTCTAGCAGTAGCGCATTTCTGTTAAGCTCGCTACTGCTATGCGTAGCCTAGCATTCTGCCAATGGGAATATTAGTAGTAGCGCTTTCTTTACAACAAGCGCTACTGCTAAGTTTGTGTCTGTAGCGCGGTTTTTATTTGCTCGCTACTGCTATATAGCACTAGCGCAGTTTTTTGACCCGCGCTGTTGCTATATTTCTGTGTATAAGGTTTTCCCTAGTAGTGAAGAGCAAGTGGAACAACAACTGGGAACGAAGCTGAACGCCATGGTGCCTACGTTGATTCATGGGCTGACGACGTGGATTGCGGGCGGCCAACAGGGGCCTTCCCCGGTTCCCAGCTTCACGGCCAGCAACTCGCACAGCGCGCAGGCGGCGCCATTGGTGTCTCCGGCGGCGCCATTGGTGTCTCCGGCGGCGGCGCTATTGGTGTCTCCAGCGGAGGCAGTATTCGTGTCTCCGGCGCCGGCATGGGCATTGGAGCTTAATGGACCCGGGTGTACGCCAGCCGGCACCTCGCCAGCAAGCGCCCCCTCCGTCAGTTGCATGCCCGCCGTTGGTGGTGCCTCGACATTAGCCGAGCTCGACGGCATCACGGTAACTAAGCCTCTCGGCCGATGACTTCATCTCCTTGCCTTTGACTGGGCATCCCTGACGCCCTGTATATGTTTTCACAGGGCACCGCCGATGTTCCTTGCACTCTTCTGCACTTCGTGGGCGCCGAGTTGGTCGATGTCGCCAAGTGCAGAATCGTTCAACCGGGCAACCCCACGTTCCACGGTAATCCGATGCCACCCACAGTGTATAGGGTTGAAGTGGTTCGGATGCTGCCAGGCTGCGACGAGCTGTTACCTCCGGTTCGACCCGCTGGGGCCGATGAAGAAGATGAGATGACCCTCAGCGCTTGTGTAAACTGGCCCCTGCTTTGGCCGAAGAGCCAGATTCGTTTGGGGGCGGGGGACACTACCCCACAGTCAAGACCGCCAGTCGTGCCGGCGCCAAGCCATGGCAAGAACGCCGCAACGCTACCGGACCTGCCGGACATCCCTATGGCCTAGGATCCGGACAACCCTATGGCACAGGATCCGGACGATGACAACAACGACGACGTACATTTACCAAAGTCGATAAGTACTTTGCCGAACATGGGTACGCTGACGAGTTCTGCGAGCCTCTTTCTCAAGAACCCAACCAAGACGACCGCAATCTAGCTGGTACGGCGGAGAAATCCAATTGCAACAGGCGTCGTCTGGCGTTCAGTTCTCAGGAGACGCCTCCAGCTCCTGCCTTCATCGAGCCTCAGATAGCTGAGGTGCGAAATATTATCAGCCCCAACACGCTCAAGAAGGCGGTCTGTGAGCAGAACTCGGTCCCATTATAGGAGATCAAGAGGAAGGGACGGAAACGAAAGACTAACAAAGGCGCCGGTGCGAGCCAGCCGGCACCGAGTTCGATCCGTGCTCAGGACGGGCCACCTTCACCTAAGGATATCTCGAGGAGGGTGCATGTGGCAGGTAGGGCGATGCTACCGCCAAATATGCTGAATGCTGCAACCGGTGCTATACGGAGTCTGCACGACAGTGTTCTTTCTTTGGAGAAGCGGCGTCTCAGAGAGAAGGATGTGGCATACCCGGTTTTTGTGGCCAAGGTGCCAGAGGGCAAGGGCTTTGTGGATGGCGACATCGGGGGTACGATTGTCCTGCGGTTTGATGACATCTTTGCTATGTTTAACCTTCATCCGCTGCACTACACCTTCTTTCGGCTATTTTCGCTTATGGAGATGCGGATCATTAGAGACAAGACCCCGGACATCGTGATAGTCGACCCCTTCTACATGCGTGCCAAGCACTTGAACAGCGCTGGGGACCGCCAAGTTGCGAGTTCACACCTTGAAGGCGTCATTCTGGCAAACCTAGATAAGGATAACTTCCTTGTGGCTTACTTTCCCGAGTAAGTCATCCCTTAACTGCCCCGTAACATATGATTTCTTAGATTTTGATCGTTCTTTTTTTGTAACCTTCCGTGTTCTGTGCAGTGACACACATTGCACACTCATCCTCGTAAGCCCGAAATATTCCATGGCCACGTATTTCGACCCGAACCGTAACTCCAAGATAGACTACACAAATGTCAAGAAAGTTCTTGATGATGTTCTCCCCGGCTACGCCAAATCTGGAGGCACCTTCACTAGGGCGTTTCGTAAGTACGGCAAGCACATGTTCTCACACAATACGAAGTTCTGCTACGTCAAGCAGCCGCCTAGCGGTCAGAAGGATGCCTACTACGGCCTCCATCACATGCGGGCGATCGTAAGGGACCATCATCAACTTCTGCTACCAGATAATCTCAAAGGTTGGGCCGCGAACTTGTCGGCAATCCAGGATGCGGACCTCAGACAAGAATTCTTTCGCATCCAGTCGGAGTTTCCGGACATCATCCATCAAGATGTCCTTCATACCTCGGGGCAGTTCTTCCTCGGATATCAACCGTCCAACAGTGAGATAGATGGAATGCTACAAATGCAGAGTGACAACGACCGCGATTTCATGACCATCACGACAGACGGTGGCTTCATCCATGCTCCTGTCCGATGAGTCGAGTCGAAAGTAGTGATGTGTAGTTCTAAAACATTGATTGGCTCTTGTTGTAATTAAACTTTAATGAATTCGTATGTCTCTTTGGTTTGGACAGTCGTTCAACTTAGATGTAATCGCTGCTATTTATTAGTAGGACCATGAATCGTGCTATTAATGTCTTGCTTTTCTCTTCCGATCCTTTTGATGCATACTTACATATTGCTTATGTATTGTATGTTGTTTGGCTTGTGCATAGAGATGCCGTCGTATGTCGTGTACAAGGGTAAGGTTCCCGGAGTCTAAGACGACTGGGAGGAGTGTCGGAGACAGGTTCACTGTTTTAGCGGTAACAGTTACAAAGGGTACACCACTAGGGCGGAGGCTGAATCTAGATACGCCCGCTATCTAGCGGGAGAGAGGAGGGAGCGTTGGAGGAACCGGATGAATACTAGTTTGATCACGATGATGCTCATCGTGATGACCACAACTCTCTTCTATGTGATGGTAGTTTAGATGATCGATATTGACTTGTAATGTGAAGACAAACTCAATACTCGCGGTCTTGAGACTTGTAATGTTTTATCTTTGTTCGGTCTTTTGAATTCGGAGACTAATATGATGAATTGTATTCGGAGACTAATCTTCTATTGTATTCGATGAATCTGATGTTGCTATGTGCTGCTGTCTATATTCTGTCCAATAATATATTTTGTAACCTGTGCAAAAAACAAAAAAGTAAAAAAAACCAAATATTCATACTAATGGCGCATCACCACCAAGTGCGCCATCAGTATGCCAAAGGATACTAATGGCGCATCAACACAGAATGCGCCATTAGTATGACAAAGCACATGCTTACGTATGGCCCCCTGGGAGGCATACTAATGGCGCATGGTGTTACATACTAATGGCGCACTGCCTGGTGCGCCATTAGTATACCAGATACTAATGGCGCACCAGTGGTGCGCCATTAGTAAAAAATACTAGTGGCGTGCTACTAATGGCGCACTGGTAATGCGCCATTAGTAGGCAAAACCAGTGCGCCATTAGTAGGCCTTTTCCTAGTAGTGACCGTGGTGAGCCTCTTGTTCTTATCTTCTTTTTTAAAGGAAAAATATTCTTACTTGTATTATTTTCTTACTTCTATTATTGCATCTTATATAGTGCGATGGTTTTGGTATCCGCCCACGCCGGCCCTCGTCCTGTCTATGATTCAGATGTGGTATATATTATCTTTATAACTATTGGTTCATTTATTGTTTATGAAAATTATGCCGACCAACATGACATAGATTTTATTTATCTAGGAGGTATGTGAACCGGAAATTCCAACCGACCCTATTGTCGAGAGGTTAAATTTAGTTGAAGAAGAAAACAATTTCTTGAAGCAAAAAATAAAAAAAATTGAGGAGGAGAAGATGATATTGGAGTTGCATGTTGCGGATGTCGCCGATGATCACAAGATCAAGATGGATGCAATGCACTTGAAGATTAGAAAGATTAGAAAATATGCCATTCATACCGAGGCTTGGTATCATTATGCCGTTGGGTCAATTGTTACCTTGGTTGCGATTATGATCGCATTTGTTTTCGCATTGAAATGTTTTACATAGTTTCAATGTATGGTTTAATTAATTAGATGCTCTGGAGATCTATATGTTGTTATATGAGAACTATGTATGTACTTTGGTTTTAATGTGATGATGAACTTCTATTAATTTGGTAACTTATTTATCTATTCGTGATGTTCTGTAATGGTTTTTGACACACTTAATTATATATGATGCACGTAGATGAACCGGCAATGGATGTACGGTGACAGACACACCTCCGAGTACATTAAGGGCGTGCATGAGTTTCTCGAAGCGGTTGAGGCAAACAAGCAGAATGGTTTTATATGTTGTCCATGCATTAAATGTGGGAATACGAAGTCTTAATCTGATCGGAAAATCCTTCACACCCACCTGCTTTACAAGGGTTTCATGCCACACTATAATGTTTGGACGAGGCACGGAGAAATAGGGGTTATGATGGAAGATGGCGAAGAAGAAGAGTACGATGACAACTACCCCCTGAATACGGTGATGCTGCAACGGGGGGAGCTGGTGAAGATCAAGAGGAACCAGACGATGTGCCCAATGATGCTGCAACGGGTGAAGCTGCTGAAGATCAAGAGGAACCAGACGATGTGCCCGATGATGATGATCTCCGCCAGGTCATTGTCGATGCAAGGACGCAATGCGAAAGTCAAAAGGAGAAGCTGAAGTTCGATCGCATGTTAGAGGATCACAAGAAGGGTTGTACCCCAATTGCGAAGATGGCAACACAAAGCTCGGTACCGTACTGGAATTGCTGCAGTGGAAGGCAGAGAATGCTGTGCCTGATAAAGGATTTGAGAAGCTACTGAAAATATTGAAGAAGAAGCTTCCAAAGGATAACGAATTGCCCGACAATACATACGCAACAAAGAAGGTCGTATGCCCTCTAGGATCGGAGGTGCAGAAGATACATGCATGCCCTAATGACTGCATCCTCTACCACGGTGCATACAAGGATCTGAACGCATGCCCGGTATGTGGTGCATTGCGGTATAAGATCAGACGAGATGACCCTGGTGATGTTGATGGCGAGCCTCCCAGGAAGAGGGTTCCTGCGAAGGTGATGTGGTATGCTCCTATAATACCAAACGTCTGTTTAGAAACGAAGAGCATGCCAAGTTGATGCGATGGCACAGTGAGGACCGTAAGAAAGACGGGAAGTTGAGAGCACCCGCTGACGGGTTGCAGTGGAGAAAAATCGAGAGAAAGTACTGGGATGAGTTTGCAAAGGACCCAAGGAACGTATGGTTTGCTTTACGCGCGGATGGCATTAATCCTTTTGGGGAGCAGAGCAGCAATCACAGCACCTGGCCCGTGACTCTATGTATGTATAACCTTCCTCCTTGGATGTGCATGAAGCGGAAGTTCATTATGATGCCAATTCTCATCCAAGGCCCTAAGCAACCCGGCAACGACATTGATGTGTACCTAAGGCCATTAGTTGAAGAACTTTTACAGCTGTGGAATGGAAACGGTGTACGTACGTGGGATGAGCACAGACATGAAGAATTTAACCTAAAGGCGTTGCTGTTCGTGACCATCAACGATTGGCCCGCTCTCAGTAACCTTTCAGGACAGACAAACAAGGGATACCACGCATGCATGCACTGTTTAGATGACACTGAAAGTATATACCTGGACAAATGCAGGAAGAAGGCCATCGTCGATTTCTTCCGACCAACCATCAATGTCGAAAGAAAGGCAAGCATTTCAAAGGCGAGGCAGATCATCAGAAGAAGCCCGCCATGCATACCGGTGATCATGTACTTGCTATGGTCAATGATTTACACGTAATCTTTGGAAAGGGTCCCACGCACTAGCTGTTCCGAATGACGCTGAGGGACACGCACCCATGTGGAAGAAGAAATCTATATTTTGGGACCTACCCTACTGGAAACACCTAGAGGTCCGCTCTTCGATCGACGTGATGCACGTGACGAAGGACCTTTGTGTGAACCTGCTAGGCTTCTTGGGCGTGTATGGGAAGACAAAAGATACACCTGAGGCACGGGAGGACCTGCAACGCTTGCACGAAAAAGACGGCATGCCTCCGAAGCACTATGAAGGTCCTGCCAGCTACGCACTTACGAAAGAAGAGAAAGAAGTCTTCTTTGAATGTCTGCTCAGTATGAAGGTCCCGACTGGCTTCTCATCGAATATAAAGGGAATAATAAATATGCCAGAGAAAAAGTTCCAGAACCTAAAGTCTCATGACTGCCACGTGATTATGACGCAACTGCTTCCGGTTGCATTGAGGGGGCTTCTACCGGAAAACGTCCGATTAGCCATTGTGAAGCTATGTGCATTCCTCAATGCAATATCTCATAAGGTGATCGATCCAAAAATCGTACCAACTCTAAGGAGTGATGTGGTGCAATGTCTTTTCAATTTCGAGCTGGTGTTCCCACCATCGTTCTTCAATATCATGACGCACGTTCTAGTTCATCTAGTCGACGAGATTGTCATTCTGGGGCCCGTATTTCTACACAATATGTTCCCCTTTGAGAGGTTCATGGGAGTCCTAAAGAAATATGTCCGTAACCGCGCTAGGCAAGAAGGAAGCATCTCCATGGGCCATAAAACAGAGGATGTCATCGGGTTTTGTGTTGACTTCATTCCTGGCCTTAAGAAGATAGGTCTCCCTAAATCGCGATATGAGGGGAGACTGACTGGAAAAGGCACGCTTGGAAGAGACTCAATAATATGCAGGGACGGATATTCTTGGTCTCAAGCACACTACACAGTTCTACATAACTCTACCTTGGTGACCCCGTATGTCGATGAACACAAGAACAGTCTGTGCTCCAAACACCCGGAGCAGTGTGAGGACTGGATTACATGTGAACACATCAGGACTTTCAGCAGTTGGTTGGAAACACGTCTCAGATGTGACAAGACTGTTTGTGATGAGTTGTACTTGTTGTCCAGGGGACCATCTTCGACTGTATTGATTTAAACAGGATACGAGATAATTGGGAATACATTTTACACAATTGACCAACATCAAAAGAGCACCAACCAAAACAGCGGTGTCCGCTTTGATGCAGCAACCAACATGGGAAAGGACACATATTATGGTTACATAGTGGACATATGGGAACTTGACTACGGACATGATTTTAAGGTCCCTTTGTTTAAGTGCAAATGGGTCAATCTGTCATGAGGCGGGGTACAGGTAGACCCACAGTACGGAATGACAACAGTGGATCTGAAAAATCTTGGGTACACTGACGAACCGTTCGTCCTAGCCAATGATGTGGCACAGGTTATCTATGTGAAGGACATGTCTACCAGACCGAGAAAAAGAAGAGATAAGGAAGCGAATACATCATACAATGAGCCAAAGCGCCACATAGTTCTTTCAGGAAAAAGGGACATCCTGGCAGTGGAGGGCAAGACAGACATGTCTGAAGATTATGAAAAGTTTCATGAAATTCCTCCCTTCAAAGTCAAGGTTGACCCAAGCATCCTGATAAATGATGAAGATTATCCATGGTTACGGCGCAATAAGCAAATGACACAAGCGAAGAAAAAATGAAGACTTTCTCCCGCAACTATTATGATGATACCATACCAACTTTGTAACAGACGAGTATGAAACCATTGTCCGTTTTGTACATGCACAGGCTATGCCAACTTTTTCAGAGTTCATTTGAAAACTATTAATTTAGGTTGAATTTTCTCTATAGGTGCATCTATGTTCATTTTTTTGAAAACTAATGGCACTAACAAAAAGTTTATAATTTTTCTAAAACTAATGGCACTAACAGAAAGTTTATAATTTTGCTGACCTAAAAGCAAAAAGAATTAAAAAATAAAGGAAAAAACAAAAGAAAATAAATAATGCAGAAAACAAAACAAAAAACTGGAAAAAAGATAGCAATGCGGCTCGCCCCTGGCCCATGACAATTATTCCCGGTTTGTGCCACAAACCGGGACTAAAGGGTTGGTCCTCGTTGCGCTCAAAGTTTAGTCCCACCTCGCCAACCGAAGGGCGCTCACACCGGTTTATAAGCCCGTCCCTCTCTGCCTTGTTGAGCTCCTCTCAAAGTGAAAATAGATGCCCCTATACAGGGAATTTGACCTAAATTCATAATGAATTTCTCTGAAATTCATAGAAATTGATTATGAATTCAGGTCGAATTTTCTCTATAGGTGCATCTATGTCCATTTTTTTAGTAAAGTTAATCACAAACTTGTGATTCACACAAATTTCAAAGAATTCAAATTTTAACTATTCAAATTTTAAAACTAATGGCACTAACAGAAAGTTTATAATTTTTCTAAAACTAATGGCACTAACAGAAAGTTTATAATTTTGCTGACCTAAAAGCAAAAAAGAATTAAAAAATAAAGCAAAAAACAAAAGAAAATAAATAATGCAGAAAACAAAAAAAAACTGAAAAAAAATAAAAATAGCAACAATAAGTATTTTGTTGTAAGTAGAAAAAAAATAAAATAAATAAAGCAACAAAGAAAACAAAAAAACTAAAAAAGTGTTTTCAAATTTGAAAACTAATGGCACCAAGAGAAAGTTTATAATTTTTCGAAAACTAAAAGCAAAAAGAATTAAAAAATAAAGGAAAAAACAAAATAAATAAATAATGCAGAAAACAAAACAAAAAACTGGAAAAAATAGCAACAATAAATATTTTGTTGTAAGTAGAAACCAAATAAAATAAATAAAGCAACAAAGAAAAAAAGTGCCACCTACTGGGCCCCCACGACCTGAATACGACTAGAAACCCTACCATGGTCCAGGATTCAGACCCGCAGGAGGCCCAGTAGGCCCACAGGCACACAGCGCAGGGTTAGGCCCGAAAGCCTGCATTTGAGAGGAGCTCGAGAGGGAAGGCGCAGCAGCGCTTATAAACCACTCTCGAGCTCTCTCAGCTAGCGAGGTGGGACTAAAGTTTTGGTGCGGGGCAGCACTAGGCCTTTGGTCCCGGTTGGTGGCACGAACCGGGACTAAAGGGGAGCATTGGTCCCGGTTCGTGGCACAAACCGGGACCAATGCTCCCCATTAGTCCCGGTTGGTGTCACCAACCGGGACCAAAGGCCGCCGCTTCCCGCCCTTTGGGCTGCTGAAAAGAGACCTTTGGTCCCGGTTCATGGCACCAACCGGGACCAATGCCCCCCTTTAGTCCCGGTTTGTGCCACGAACCCGGACCAAAGGTCTGGGTATATAAGTAGCACTTGGGAAAATTTGACGAACTCATCGCCAGTTGCCCCCCGGCCCGCCCGACGACGCCGAGCTCATCGACGCCGCCAGGCTGCCCAGATCGACACCGTCCGCTGCCCCGACGCCGCCCGCCGCCCAGACGCTGTCCGCGTGCCGGCCCGACGCCGTCCCCGCGCC
>NC_041391.1:720832778-720853052 GCF_002162155.2 Triticum dicoccoides | reverse complement strand
AGCCGCCCGCCGCCCCCGCCGATGTCGTCATCATCGCCCGCGCCCGTCGTCGCTGTCGCCGTCACCCGCGCCCGTCGTCGCTGTCGCCGTCGCCCGCGCCCATCGTCGCCGTAGCTGCGGGGAAGCACCACGCCGGCTCCCGCGACCCGTTCGTCCCCGAGGCCGTTCGTCCGCCGCCGCACCGATTCCGGCCGGCGACCTCGACCCCTCCCCGCGCTGTGAGCCCCTACCTCCTCCCCTTTTCCTTCTCATTGCCGTCCCCGCACGTCATCCGTAAGCGCGCTCCACTGCCAACCATCGTCACCGTCGTCGTATAATGCTCATGTATATGCTCATTGTATGTATGTATGTATGTATGTTCACTATATAATGATCTGTATATGTTGTATATATAATGCTCGTTTTTGCATTTTTTTTGTTACCAAGAAAAAGGTCTATTTTTTGTTGATATATATGTTCACATGCTCATTAATATTTAAAAAATGTTCATATGCTCATTTAAGAAAATTTTCATATGTAACATTTAAGAAAAAAAGTAAATGTATGTATGTTCATATGCAAAGAATTATTTTTGGATGAAATGAGATGAGATGAGATGTGTTTTGTGTTGGAGAAGAAAAGAGGAAGAAGGAAGAAGGAAGAAGATGGAAAAGAGGGTCGAGGGGGGGGGGTCGATATACCCCCTCCCCGTTAACAATTTTTTCCATGTATATATGCAAAAGTTACATTTTTAGAAATGTTTTATATATCTAGCTAGAAAGAAGGAAGAAGAAGAAAAAGAAGGAGAGGAAAAAGGAAAATAAGAAGAGGAAGAAAGGAGAAGAAGAGGAGAGGAAGAAGAGGAAAAATAAATAAGAAGAAGAAAAAAGAAAAAAAAGAAGAGGAGAAGAAGAAAGGAATAGAGGAGAAGAAGAGAAAATAGAATATATTCTATTTTTTCTTCTTCTCCTCTATTCCTTTCTTCTTCTCCTCTTTTTTTTTCTTCTTTTTTTCTTCGATCTCCTCCTCTAGCTATTCCTTTCTTCTTCTCCTCTTTTTATTTCTTCTTTGTTTTCTTATGTTTTATCGGGTCTGTCGTCGTCGATATATCCCTCCCGATAACTTCAACACGAGGGGGGGGGTCGATATACCCCCTACCCGATAATATTATTTTCCCATGTACGTATGTCGTGTCGATATAAACTCCCGATAACTTCAACACGTGGGGGGGGCGATATACCCCCTCCCGATAACTTCAACATGAGGGGGGTTGATATACCCCCTCCCGATAACTTCAACACGTGGGGGGGTCGATATACCCCCTCCTCGATAACTTCAACACGTGGGGGGTCGATATACCCCCCTCCCCGATAACTTCAACACGTGGGGGGGAGGGAGGTCGATATACCCCCCTCCCCGATAACTTCAACACGTGGGGGGGGGTCGATATACCCCTTCATGTATGTATCTCGTCGTTGTCGATATTACCCCCTCCTTGAAGCGTTCTCGAGGCCACCCCTAACCCTTGAAGCGTTGTCGAGGCCACCTGAAACAGTAGAGAAGCAGCGTCAAGGCCACTAATTAATATGATTCCTTACTGCGATTAGCTAGCTAGTTCTACGTTTGCCACTAATATATCCATTTGTCATGTTTGAATAATAATTGTCATGCTGTAAATATTTGTAGAAACTATGGACACCCCCCGAGACGAAGCACAAGAAGCGTTGTTGAGGGACATAATCGCACAAGGAAGTGATGTCGTCTGCTCGTTGTTTCTCAACGACACCGATGGTCTGGAAGGAGAGGGTGAAGAAGCAGCTGGCTATGATTATGATGGCTCCGGTGACCCAATGCCGGTGCAAGAAGGAGATCGTGAGGACGGCTCCGGTGACCGAACCGAGTCCGGCCAGGTATATATATTAGTTAAGCCTGTGCTGACTAGCTAATTGATGCATTCATTGTTTTGGTATGTACACATATTAATTAGGGACGTTTAAATCTATGCCCCTAACTCGAACCCACTACTCAGATTTGCCCCTAATTTTGAAGCATCCTCAAATTTGCCCCTCCGCCGTTAAGTCACTACTCAAAAATGCCCTTCCGTACAGTAATGTAGCACTTTCCGTCCAATACTATAGCACTTTCCGTCTGCTACAGTACACATGGGCCTCTGACGGTCAAAGGCCTTTGACTGGACGGAAGGGCATTTTTGAGTAGTGACTTAACGGTAGAGGGGCAAATTTGAGCATGCTTTGAAATTAGGGGCAAATCTGAGTAGGTGGTTCGAGTTAGGGGCAGAAATGCAAATGGCCCTATTAATTAACTCTCGTCTTTGTTCTTTTTTCTAGCCCTCCGGATCGAGCACAACTTCGGTAAAGAGACGAGGCCCGAAGAATAAGTTGAGCTTGGATGAAAGGTTTGAGATCATAGCAATCGCGTGCGACGGTCAACCGATTGAACCCATCCGGACAAAGAACACATTTGTTGCTTAGTGCGGGGTTCTGGTTACGGACAAGATCCCGATCAGCATCCATCAATGGTTAAAGCGGGCTAAAGAAGACCCTGAGGTGTCTTATGTCAATGATATGCAGAAAAATGATCTTTGGACTAAGCTGAAGTCAAATTTCACCCTACCGCCAGAGGATGATCCGGAGAAGCCAGTTAAAGAGCAATTAATCAAGTCTTTTGCTCTTAAGAAGATGGCAGACCTATTCAGGAGGTGGAAGAAAGACCTGAGTAGGTTTGTCGATAAAAAAGAGACACCAGAATTCAAGGGAAAATATGAGAAGATCAGAGATGACTGGCCAGCATTTGTGGCCCACAAGACATCGGAAAAGAGTAAAAAGATGTCAGCAACAAATAAGCAAAATGCTGTGAAGAAGAAGCTTCACCATCGCACGGGGTCAGGTGGCTACCTCGTAGCCCAGCCTAAGTGGGCCAAGGCTGAGAGTGATCTGCTTGATAAAGGGATCGAACCAGAACAATGAACTAGCCAGACCGTTGCCGGACTTGGTTCTTCAGGGCTGGCGGAACCTTGCACCCTGTATCAGGGAAGTACATTTGGACGGACGATCAATTGGACATACCAGTCAAGAGGCTTCAGCAATATATCGGTGCAGCGCAGCAAGGGACGTTCGTTCCAGACAGAGAGAACGACGAGCTCACAATGGCCCTCGGGAATCCTGAGTACCCTGGATGGACACGAGGCACGCCAGGCTCCGTTCCGTGGAAGGCTGGGTTTCCGGACGCAGGCGGTTACAAATGCCAGGAGAGGAGGAAGAAAGTGCAATAGACCCAACTGCAGGCGCTTAAAGCAAGGGTACAAGGGATAGACGAACGAGAAGCAAATCGCAGCAAATGAACTGCCGAAGCTTCCCCCGGAGCTACCCCGCTATCTCAGCGGAGAAGCAGCGTGGCTTCCACTGAGCTGCTTCAGCCGGAGCATGTATTGACGGCTCCTGCCAGCTATCCTGTGGATGCTATCACGGAGTCACAAAATTGCCACCTTATGACGCAATGGATTAATATGAAGGTCAAGGCGGCTGTTGGCTCTGTTTTTCCTACTGAACCCGGCGCAATTTTTCACTGCTGGTCGATTCCAGAAGGATATGCTAGGGTGATGGTGGATGAAATAACGAAGGTATTTGAGGAGCTCCAGATTGACCACCCTACCGGTGAAGGGTAGACTCGGCTGGGTTCTGCTCTGAAAACTCCATGCCTATGGCGGAAGGATCTCAACCTTCCGAACTGGACGCCTCCGCCTCCTCCTCCTCCTCGAGCGAGTCAGGGCACTCTGCCCCCTCCACCGCCTCCTCCTCCGGCGAGTGACAATCAGGGCACTCGGCCGGCTCCTTATCCGACGCGTGACGGCACTCCGCCTCCGTCTCCGTCTGCGCCGGCGCGCCCGAGCAGCCAGCCTCCTCCTTCTCCGCCTCGTCAGCAAGGGCGGAAGAGACCCGCCGCCGCTCTGGCTGCTCCGGCACGTCATAGTCCTTCTCCTCTGCCTCGTAAGAAGACAGCCGCTCTGTCTGCTCTGCCGGCATCTAGCAGTACAGCCAGAGGCGGGAGGAAATACAGATTCGGTCCTTCTCTGAAGACTCCAGAGAAGTTACCATACGAGATGACCCTGGAGGAGAACGCGAAGATCGCGCGAACCAAAGTGAAGGACTGGTTTCAAGGGTTGAAAGCACAGAGACATCCACCTCCGGAGGAGAAGGTAGATCCGGTGAAAGCGAAGCGCACTCTGGCTGCCCTGACAAAACCACCCAAGTCTCCGCCGAAAGGCAACTATGAGCGCATTATTGGAAAGACATGTGTCGAAGCAGAGCGGTCGGGAAGTACTGTCAGTGATCAAAGGATGAAAGAATGATGAGCTGGGAAACAAATTGCCTAGCTCGGCAAACAAGCGAAGTAATTGTGCCCCCCGCTCAAGGTGCCTGCTAGCGACATCGTCGATCCGAGGATGATGCCCGGTTATAGCAATCTTGGAGATTACCTGCCCGACGATGTACATTATGATTTCTTGGAGGTGCAGATACACAGATACGAGTACGGGAAGCCTCTCGTCAAAGATGAAAGATCTCTAACAACGATGATGCGAAGATTGCATGATTGGTACATGAAAACCTGCAGAGAGTCTAGGGGGAGGAATACTTTGTATCTGAGAGTTAAAAAGGAGCATGACCTCGTTGGAATTGAACTGTTGCATGTTCCATTTGAGGAGTTCTTTCAGTTTTTCAATCAATTGGCCCTCGATAAAGCAACGATCACCTGCTACTGTCTGTAAGTAGTACTACTTCTGTCATTAAGTCTCTCTATTATATAGGTCAGCTCTTTCACTGCATGTATTTATAATTATCCTCACTATATTATGCAGATTGAAGATCGCTGAATTGAAGAAAAGACAAGTCGGTGATATTGGCTTCGTTAACACAAATCTCATAGATGCAACTGAGGTTAAATTTCATGCCGAAGATACCAAGGCCAACTTGCTACGATCGTTGGTAATAAATGAAAACAAAGATATAATACTCTTTCCTTACAACTTCAAGTGAGTGTTACTGTCTAGCTTGTGCATATTTGGTTTCCCTTATATATTAGTCCAGGTTATAGTAATGTAATTGATGAGTTATGCATGCATGCGCAGGTTCCACTATATTCTCCTAGAGATTAAGCTTGAGCAGGGAGTAGTAACTGTCTTAGACTCGAAATGAAAAGATCCCCAGGAGTATGCGGACATGACTCAAATGCTCGAGAAGTAAGTTAAATCGATCATTATCCACCATATCAGCAACTTTGTTCATTTCTGATATCAAGTAATTGTTTTCTTTGTTTGGCAGGGTTTTGAGAAAATTCACCAAAAAAGCTCCAGGACTGCCGAAGAAGCTGGAATTTACACACCTGAAAGTAAGTACTATATGTAGTAGCATGTTCTGCGCATCTCCTAGTGATTCAAGCGCTAGTTTCATTAATACCATTTGGCATTCTTGCTTATCAGTTTGATTGACCTATATTTCTTGTAAAGTGGTTGTGGCAGGAACAAGGGAATGATTTCTATGGATACTACGTTTGCGAGTCCATCCGCCACACGACCTGTGAGCGGGGCTACTCTGACGAACAATATGAAGTGTGTAAATAACAATATTCACAATTTTATTTTATTACCATCATTTGTGTTGAGTTTCATTCATTCATATATATATGTATTGACCCCCTTCTTCAAATTAGATGTTTCAGATGCGGGATGAACTCCTAGCACCAGATCGCATGCGAGCAATTCAAGAGGAATTGGCGGCATTCTTTCTTGACCACGTGATCGCTGAAGACGGAGAATACTATGTGGACCACGCTTCCGTATGTTAGGAGATTATATTTGTAAAAGATAATTATTGTATATATGTAGCCGATAGTGTCGGATAGATATACGAGAACTTGTTGTTCGACCAATCTCTCGGAGAAGGAGAGGTGGTCAATATCACTTCTCTCTGTATGCATATATATTCATGACGATCTTCTGTTTTCTTCGTTTGCTTACTAGCTAGCTAGCGTGTCTAGTCCTCTCTATATGTATGTATAGTACGTAGCGTCAACCAAGCACGGACAAAAGAGAGGACACTTCTCTCTATTAATTAGCTAGCTAACACAATATATGAAACACCTAAATTAACCCTCCAAAACCCCCAACGCCCCCCTTTAAAAAAAACCCAGCCACAGAAATGCTGACGCGTGGATGCCTATTGGTCCCGGTTGGTGCCACCAACTGGGACCGAAGGCCCTCCTGCCTGGGCTCGGCGCACAGGCCACGTGGAGGCCCATCTGTCCCGGTTCTGGACTGAACCGGGACTAAAGGGCCAGGGCATTAGTAACAACCCTTTAGTCCCGGTTCAGGAACCGAGACAAAAGGCCCTTACCAACCGGGACAATAGGCCCTTTTTCTACTAGTGAGGCTGGAGGAGGTCGACGGTGGATGAACAGTAGCCCGTGGAGGCTGGAGGAGGTCGACGGTGGAGATGAACAGTATCACGTGGAGTCCCGTTTTGTGGTACGCCACACCCCTCCCGATGAACAGGACCCCCATTTCGACCGTAACACTCCAACAAAAGTTCGTTTCGTCCGTTTTACGGTACGCCACACCCCTCTTGATCAAAAGGACCCCATTTCGACCGTAGGAGGTCCAAGAGAAGTCCGTTTCCTCCATTTTGCGGTACGACAGACCCCTCCAGATGAACATGATACCGTTTTGCTGGCCCTCACCCAAGGCAATGGGGAGGATAGTGAGGACGCCTCGCCTACTAGCAGCACCAACAGTAAGAGAGCTCGCATTGACTCAGATGGTATCTCCGGTGATAGATCGGCGGCCTCCCTAGAGGAGGACCGCCGAACACAATGAATATATTAGCTTGGAACTGCCGGGGGGGACCGTCGGACAGTTTGTGAAGTTTTGGCCCTCTCTAAAGCCAATTCCCCGGGGCTCATCTTCCTATCGGAGACAAGGCAAGCCTCAAGTAAGATGGAGAAACTCAAGTGGAGACTGCAGTTGAAAGGCATGACGGGTGTGTCATGTGAGGGGCTCAGTGGAGGGCTTGCCCTGTACTGGGATGAAAAGTTACAACTTACGGTCTTGGATTCTTGTGGACGGTATATTGACGTGCGAATTGTGGATAATGCAACAGACAAATCATGGAGAACAATTTTTGTGTATGGCGAACCACGTGTTGAAAACTGTCATCGCATGTGGACCTCTCTATCACAGCTAAGAGCCACTAGCTCGGAACCATGGTTAGTATGCAGAGACTTTAATGAGGCTATGTGGCAGCATGAGCATTTTTCCCACTCTCAAAGGTCTGAAAACCAGATGCTCCTGATTCGAGATTGTTTGTTGGCTTGTGAACTAATGGACCTGGGTTTTTCTGGGATCCCGTTCACGTATGACAACGGCCAACAGGGGGACAGGAATGTCAGGGTTCGTCTTGACAGAGCTGTTGCACACGATGCATGGAGAGAGCTCTTCCCCTTCACGCAAGTATCTCATTTAGCTTCATCATGCTCGGATCACAGTCCTGTTTTGATTCGACTCTCTGTGGTGGAACCGGAGCGGGCAAAGGCTTTGCCTAGGTATGAAATTATGTGGGAACGTCACCCGGCACTGTCGGAAGTGGTGGCAAGGAACTGGAGCAAGAGTAAACCGGCCAGAAATCTCGCTGCTGTTAGTACTGCATTAAAAGAGATGATGGCCAGCTTGCGAACCTGGAGCAAAGCGAATTTTGGCCATGTCACGACTGAGCTGGAGAAGCTGCGGGCTGAACTGGATAACTTATAGCTACGTGATGCTGACATGATGTTAATAAGGCAAAAAATGCACCAGCTGGATGAACTTCTCTATCGTGAGGAGATGATATGGCTTCAAAGGTCACGAATCGGGTGGCTAAAGGAGGGAGAATGTAATACTTCCTACCTGCACCGACGAGCTGTATGGCGTGCGCGCAGGAACTATATTCAGCGGCTCCGTCGGTCTGACGGGACTTGGTGCTCGGTACCGTCTGACATGGAGCGTATGGCTACTTCCTACTTTAAGGAAGTCTTTACGACGGATCCAACCTTATCACCGGAGGTTGTGCTGGATGGCATCTTGCCAAAGGTAACTGAACATATGAATGATATGCTATGTGCGCCTTTCTCGGAAGAAGAAGTTCCGGATGCACTTTTTCAGATTGGGCCGTTGAAAGCACCGGGCACGGATGGCTTCTCGACCAGGTTTTACCAACGTAATTGGTCTACACTAAAGGCTGAGATTATAGCAGCGGTCTTGGAGTTTTTTACTTCTGGGTTACACGGCTATTGTCCTTATTCCAAAAATTCCACACCCAAGAGAGTTGAAAGACTTTAGGTCGATCACTTTGTGTAATGTTATTTACAAAATTGTGTCCAAGTGCCTGGTCAATCGTCTATGTCCGTTGTTGTCGGAGCTGATTTCAGAAAATCAGAGTGCCTTCATACCCGGACGGCTTATATCGGATAACTCTATTATTGCGTTTGAATGTATTCACCACATACAATCAATGAAGCAGAATGGCCAAACGGCATGTGCCTACAAGCTTGACTTATCGAAGGCCTATGATCGTGTTGATTGGGATTTTTTGGAGCAAGCTCTTGGTAGATGGGGTTTCTCTAGCCAGTGGGTTGCATGGATGATGACTTGTGTTAGATCAGTCAAATATTCGGTGAAATTTAATGGGAAATTACTCCAGGCGTTTACACCTTCGAGAGGTCTACGCCAAGGTGACCCATTGTCCCCCTTCTTGTTCCTCTTTGTTGCTGATGCGTTGTCTGCTCTTATCTCCAAATCAGTAAATGATGGGAATCTGAATGGGGTGTCTATTTGCCGCGGAGCACCAGTTATATCTCACCTTCTCTTTGCGGATGATACTATGTTGTTGTTTGAAGCTTCTGGCCAGCAAGCGAACATTGTCAAAGGTTTGTTGAACACTTATACTTTGGCGACGGGTCAACTTATCAATCCCGAAGAGTGTTCCATCCTTTTTTCTGATAATTGCAATGAGTCAGTGGCAATTGAGGTCAAGAGCATTCTGGAGGTTACACAACAAGTTTTTGAACCAAAATACTTCGGCCTGCCAGTACCGGAAGGAAGAGTACACAAAGGGCAATTTGAGACCCTTCAGGAAAGGTTAAGAAAGAGGCTTGTTGATTGAAGTGAACAATATGTGTCTTCAGGGAACAAAGAAATTTTGATAAAGGCTGTGGCGCAGGAAATCCCCACCTATGTTATGAGCGTATTCCGTCTACCGGCATCAGTGTGTGACGATCTAACAAAAATGATGAGGCGGTATTGGTGGGGGGTGGAAAATGGCAAGAGGAAGATGGCTTGGCTCAGCTGGGAAAGGATGATGCTCCCCAAGTCTATGGGGGTATGGTGTTTATAGACATGCGTGCTTTCAACCAGGCTTTTTGGCAAAGCAAGCCTGGCGTCTGTTGGATAGCCCGGAGAGCCTGCGTGCGCGGCTACTCAGGGCTAAATATTACCCACGTGGAAATTTGTTGGACACTGTCTTTTCCATGAACTCGTCTGCGGTCTGGAAAGGGGTTGTTCATGGCTTGGAGCTTATGAAAAAAGGTATTATTTGGCACGTTGGCGATGGTACCTTGATCAAAACATGGAGGGATGCTTGGATTCCGAGGAGACATGACTTCCGCCCTGTCACACCTAAGAGGAATTGCCGCTTCAATTGGGTTGCTGACTTTTTGGATCTTCATGGTGCTTGGAATGTACAAAGATTACGAGAGCAGTTCTGTGATTTGGATGTACGTGAGATTTTGAAAATCCGCACCTCACCGAGGAACGGCCAGGACTTTCTTGCGTGGTTTCCGGAGAGGAGCGAACAATTTTCGGTTAAAAGTGCTTACCGTTTGGCAACTGAGGACAGTCTGGCACTAAGCCTGGGCTCATCTAGCACTCAACCGTCGGGCCAGAGACCTGTTTGGCAGCGGATCTGGAGTGCCCATGTGCCGCTAAAAACGAGGATTATGGCGTGGAAAGTTGTCTCTGGAGCCCTGGCCATAAATGCGTGCAAAAAATATAGACACATTGCTACTAGAGACGGTTGCCCGTTGTGTGGACGAGAAAAAGAGTCTAACTTCCATGCCTTGGTTTCGTGTGTTCATGCAAGGAATATCTGGGAACAAATGCGTACAGTCTAGAAATTGCCAGCTCAAGAATGGCTGCAGGACACGGGGAAAGATTGGCTCTTGAACATACTGGCGAACTGTGATGATTCGATGAGTGATTGCGCAATAATGTTGATCTGGAGGATTTGGTCATTGCGGTCAGACCTGGCTCACGGGAAGGACACTCCATCTGTGTTTGCAATGGCTGAATATCTTCAAAGGTATATGAAGTCGATACATGTAAGCAGGAGGTTCACAACGGAGGAGATTATCAAAGGAAAAATGCCAATGGTTCATGACACGCCTGTCGAGCAGCGGGTTGCGGCCCCGTCACTGCCATGGCCGCACCCACCTGCGACTGGGCTGCACTATCTGTTGACGGAGCGTTCTCACCTTCTGATGGATCGGCAGTGGTCGGAATGGTATTGCGCAAGCAGGATGGCAGCGTGTTATTTGCTGCTTACCGTTGCATCTTCAACTGCAATGATGCTTTGGAGGCGGAACTACATGCGATAATGCAGGGTATGGCACTCACTATTCAGCATTGTTCCCTACCGGTCATCGTTCAGTCTGATTCCGTGGAGGCATTGGCGGCTATGAAGGGGGAAAGTCTAACCAGATCAGCGTATGGCCATCTGGTAGCGGAGATTCGGCATCACATGATGGAGCGGGCGTTTATTCCATCTAAAATCAAATGGGAAAAAATATGGTAGCACATCGCTTGGCATTGTATAGTCGTACGGAGAGTACTACTGCCGTATGACTTGGTAGAGGTCCACCTTATATTGAGGAGTTGGTGCCTCTCGATTGTAACACTCCTCATATGGAGTAAAACTCTCTTATCATCGCAAAAAAAAACCTGTGCCTATACATCACATAAATAACGCACACGCATGTTGGCAAATCCCAGTCGACCGACGTGGCGTGAAACGCCGATGGCGATCGAAAGAATCCAACATGGTGCGCCTTCATCATGGCTTGAATCTGTCACGCGAAGAATGAATCTGTTAGACTGTTACCAAGCAAATCTCCACTGTGGAGTCGGCCGGCCCGGAAGGAACATTTTTTAGCTTGATCGGGTGGAATATTTCAAAGTCAACACTGTAATCAAACCACGACATACCCCATCTTCTTTAGCTTGATCGCCCGCCAAAGAGAGTTACCTAGCTAATATCACAAGTTTTCCGTCAGATGCATGAATTAAATTGAGCAAATAGTTTTGCTTTCTTCTTAAAAAGCATATTAACAAATGTTTTCTTCCAAATATGTGAAACGAAAAAATATATATAGCTGGGCACAAATATTTTCTTAAAAGACAGATTGAGTTTTTAGATATATAGCTTACTATAAACACCCCCCGCAAAAAAAAAAGCTTACTATAAACACCACCCAACTTTAATTAGTCATTCCAAGATACCATCACCCACTCCAGTGTCATGCGAGGAGGCCGCAACTGGTTCGGTCCAAAGGTACGTTTTTGGTCGCCGGCCGCGTCCGTCACGACTCACGACTCACACGCGCGGCCAAAAACTGGTTGCTGTCTCGGCCAGCCGCAGGTCACACTAATTTTGCCTTGAGCGAGTCTATTAGGAAAGAAATGAAGACGTAGCTTTGACATTAAGAGCATCTCTGCTCCTTCGCGAGCGAGCGTTGCAACGTCTTCGCGAGCGAGCGAGCGCGCGGCCAAAAACTGGTACACCGGCAGTATTATATCGGTCGATTGGGCGACCACCTGCGTTTTGCACTCCTGCCTCTTCCTCGCAGACTATAAAACCTGCCGCCTACATGTTCACCTCAACGAACTTCTCTCTTCATTTCATCTATCTCTTTGCTGATCCGCTCCCAGAAATCATCTGCTGAGAATCTGCAGAAATGGCGCGTGCAGTTGATGCCCCTACGATCATGAGGTTCATCGTCAACATCTTCTCCATCACAAAGTTTCTTTGTAGCTCAGACTACATGGAACTTCTTATCCTCAACCCTCCAACCTTGCTTTGAGATCCGTACTCTCTAACTAACTAACAACAAGAAGATTTCTCTTTTTTGTTTTTCGAAAACGAAACAACATATGAACTTCAAACTTTGCAGATCGAACAAATTTTAGAACATCAATGTGTGAAAAAACTTTCAGATTTTTTGGTCTGATATAAATATACAAAATGAGATTTTCTTTGAATAAAAATATTATTTCAAGTATTTAAAATGCATGAAAAAATCTAAAAGTTTTTTTTCTAGATTGTAGTTAGAATGTATTGTTGTTTTACAAAACTTAAAGTTCATATGTTGTGTCGTTTGAGAGAAACAAAAAAGACAAATGTGTCTGCACGGATCTTGATGTATAAATGGATGGCAAAGATAAGGGGTATCGTGTAGCCTGAGCTACAGAAAATTCTCCATTGGGCTCCGACTGGCACAGACGTAAGCCTCAAATCCCACCAGCTTTTCTCCCTCTCAGTTCTGTTCGTGAAGATGGTCATAAGCATCATTCTCTTCCTTCTCTTCTCTGTAGGTGCATCGACTTGCCATCCAATGGAGCTGTCGATTCACAGGTCTTCGCAAACTTCTTGCTCTTCGACAAATCCATCAACTGCTTCAATAAGCTCTTCATCTCGGCTTACCGTCGACGTCAAGTTCATATCGAGGGATTTGGGATGTTTGCGTTCGCTTGTTTGAGCGGGATATTCCTTCACTTGTTTACTATTGTCATTCATCTCCACAAGAAGCACATGTCTCGCGCTGCAGCTTGGGTAAGAGAGATCAACCAGCCTTCATACACTTCTCATATCCTAAGAAGAATCCCTCTTGTGCCCATGTTCACCAACACCTTTGATTGCATGAATTTTCACGAGTGAATAGCATAAAACTACCACTTTTCACCTCTTGCCGCCTTGAGGAACGCCGCGGGCGAAGCTCCTGGGCGCGGCAGCCGAAGTTCCTGGCCATGGCGGCCCGAACGCAAAGAGAGGCGCGGCTGCGGCTGTGGCCGCGGCTCGCCTGGACCACGGCCAGGCACAGGGAGCTGCTGGAGGGAGCGCTCGCCGGGCACGGAGAGCGGCCGGAGGGCGAGCGTCACCGGGCTTGGGAGCTGTCGGAGGGTCACTGCGCAGGTGCGCGAGCTGCAGAACGACCTCCACAGGACCCGATTGCTTTCTTTGATTAAGTACAAGGACCCGATTGCTTTTTTATTTTTTGGCAGGGACCTGATTGCTTTTATGCCACATAACGGTCAACAAACGGTCAAACGATCAGAGCTCTTACGCGCGGTCCCTACATGTCAGAATCACAATCAATTGTAAAACACACAATCATTTGGGTTTTTTGAAACAACCGACGCCAATTTTGGTAGTTATCAGCGACAAACAAAAATCCAGTAGTTTTTCGGAACCATAACGCGAAAAGTGGTAGTTTTATGCTATTCACTCAATTTTCACAGATGTCTGGCATGGCAATCTTATTTCCGGCTGGAGCATTCTTCCTTTGGTTGGGAATCCCTGACGATTATGCTTGGCACAATACTGCAGTCGAAGCCATCCTAGATCTTGTTACCTGTATTGAGGCTTTCTTGTTGTATAGGAGCTTGAATCAGCTGATGTGCTAAAGCTTCATTCAACATGGATTGCAATAAATCAGCAGCTAGCACAAAAATAAGAGGGGACAGAGGATCTCCTTGTCTGACACCCTGTTTACAAAGGAATTGCTTGCCTGGCACCCCATTAAGGAGCACAGAAGAGTATCCAGTGGAATAAATTTGCTTGATCCAGTGAATCCACTTGCTGCCAAATCCTCTTGCTGACAGAATATCAAATATGGTACTGTGATTCAAGAGGTCAAATGCCTTTTCAAAATCCAATTTTAAGAGCACAATCTCCTGTTTAGACTGATGAAATTGATGAATGTATTCATATGCCCAAGCATGGCAATCTTGAATGCATCTATTATTAAGGAATCCATACTGATTTTCATGGACCAAGTTCAACATTAACTTCTGCAGCCCGTTAGCCAATAACTTGGTGATGATCTTTAAAGTACAATTGAGCAAGGAGATGGGTCTGAAGTCTCCAGGTGTGATGGCAGCTTCTTTTTTAGGGATCAAAGTGATGAAGGAGTAGTTAATACTCTGGATGTTTGCCTTCCCTTGAAAGAACTCAAAGATAAGTTTGTAGAAATCAGGAGCAAGAATGTGCCAGCAGTGTTGCAGGAATGCAGCATTGAAACCATCCGGACCAGGTGACTTATCAGCCGGTAACTTTTTAACCACATCATCAATTTCTGCAATAGAAAATGAAGATTCTAGGTCCTGCATATTTGAGATTTGTGGAGCCAGATGATGAAGCTGAAGGGGGTTAACTGCCTCAGAAGAAGTGCCCAATCTGTTTTTGAAAGCTCTATAAAGAACAGCAGCCTTAGCTTGATGATCCTGCACTTCTGCACCAGTTTCATCCAGAAGAACTGCAATGAAGTTATTTCTGTGCTTGATAGTTGTTTTGGCTTGAAAAAACTTGGAATTCGCTTCTCCAAATTGAATGTTTCTAATAGTTTCCCTTTGTTTCCAATAAATTTTCTGGAAGTGCAAAATTTGCTCAAGGTGAGCTTTCAGAATGTCTCTTCCCCATTTTTCTTCAGCTGACAGATCTCTGAATTCCTCCAAATGATCAAAAAACAGAATGACTGCATTAGTATTGCTAATGGTGGTTTTGAGGTCAGATAGACCCCGAGACCAATTTTTGAGCCCTTTCCTTAATCTTTTAAACTTGGCAGCTATAATCTTTGCACTATCAGTCTCTTGAACAGGTTGTTCCCAAATGTCTTTGACCACATTTTTGAAATCAGAGTGCTCCAACCAATAGTTTTCAAATCTAAAAATCTTGGATTTGGGGATAGAGGTTCCAATCTTTATGACAGAGGGTGTATGATCTGAGGTTGTTTTAGCCAAAGCAGTAGCCATAGTGTCAAGGTAAGCAAGAGCCCAAGATTCAGAAGTGAAGAACCAATCAATCTCTCTAAGAGAGGAGCATCTTGCATATTACTCCAGGTGAATTCTCGACCTTTAAGTGGGATTTCAACCAAAGCTAGCTTGCTAATTGCATCATTGAACTGCAACATATCCTGAAAATTACCACCCCCTTTATTCCTGTTAGTTGGATATCTCATATAATTGAAATCTCCAACGACCAGCCAGTCCAGATCATCTTCTATCTGAAAATCTTGAAACCAATTAAGAAACTCCACTCTTTTCTCTGGTTGACAAGGACCATAAATATTGGTCAGGGCCCATTTGTTCCCATTAAGTTTAGAAGTAAACTCAATGGTTAAGGAGAAATCATTTCTGTGGATAGTCTGTCCTGTGAATAGTTGATCATTCCAAATTGTAATGAGACCCCCAGAAGCCCCAACTGATGGCAGATAGTCAAATTTGCTTAATTTTCTCGGGCAAAATTGTTTGATGTAAGAGCTATCGAAAGATTCCCTTTTAGTTTCTTGCAATGTGAGAACCGAACAGTCAGATTCAGAGATTTTATTTGCAATCGCCAGCCATTTCTTATCATCATTAATGCCTCTAATATTCTAGTTTAAAACATTCCAGTTGCGGTTCATTTAGGAAGGAGGTGTAACATAAACAACACAAGACATAACTGCTGAAACTCACACACTGAAGAAGAGTGGCAGAACACAATTCATGGGTAACAAGTGCCTTACAACTGTTCAACATCATGATCACAGACAGCAAAAGATTCCTCTTGCGAGACATGAAAGAGTCATAATCCATGGAAAACAGGAACATAAAAGTAGTCATGACTAGTAGCCTCAGCTTTTGGAGCTGCTCTTCTCCTTGTGCTCCTTCAGGCTGTGCATCGTGGCAGCAACTTGTCTCCCTGTCTTCAGTTTCTTAGCACCCTCACTTTGAGTAGCACCCTTCCCTTCAGAAATATTGGCCTTGCAAAAGGAAGAAACCAGGTTCTTAACCACTTTGGTGGACACTTGGGGTGGCTCAGCATGGCAAGGTAAACAATTTTTGTCCATACATGTTTTCTTTTTAAAACCTTGATGCAATTCCAACAATCTATTACTTCTCCTTACCTCTGTTTCAACTAGAGGCCGCTTGTCCTTCCTTTTTTGACAATGTGCACAGTGGAAGTGGAGGAAGCAGAAGTGCCCACCATAGATGTAGCACTAGCTGGAGTAGCAATCTTACTCTGAGCACCATCATTCTGCATGAGACATGAGGGAGCTGTGAATGAAATTGGCTATTCTGGTATCGCAAAAGGTTTGTGAGTCTTAGAATCAGAGCCTTGCACAATATATCCCTAGACTTTAGACTTTACAAATTGTTTTGCCCACTCAAACTTTTCTGGTGAAAGTAAAAGAACAGACAAGAAATTCACCCATTCAATAGGCACTTGAATTACCTCTCTATTGTCTGCCTTAGGGGCAAAATTCTCCTTCCATATCTTTGCACCCTCTTCACCCAAAAGTTGTTCATCTATAGGTATGGTGGAAACCATATCCTTCTCTGCAATCACTGGGTCTATGTCTGGAGTATGAATCAGAGCCATACCAACTTGAATATCAGTGCAACTGTCCCTATAAAGGGGTTCAGGGAAACCAGGGGGTGCAGAAGTTTCAGAAATCTCACCTTGTGGTACTTCTGCTGGGAATTCAGGTAAGTGAAATGCTTCTAGATGGGGTGCATACTGCACAGCAGTTTGATGTTCAGTAATGTGCCCTTGAAAATTGTTCTGAATATAGTGCTCTGCTAAATCCAATTGAATGGGATCTATGAATTCTGCTGGGCTGTCAACTTGATAACTGGCCAAGATTGCTTCCAGGTTATGATCCAGCGCAGGAGGAGGCATGTCCCTCGGTGCTTGTGGTGCGAGCTCCTGCACCTGAGGGGGAAGCACAGCTGGAAGTCCCTCTTGAAGATTCAGATCAGGAAGAACCTGAATCTGTTGCATTGGCCCATTGGCCGATTCTGCAGACGGAGCGGAATGGTGAGAAGCCGCCAAAGACAAAGTAATGTTGCTTTGAGGATCCACTTGCTGAAGTTGTTCTTGAATGATCAGAGCATCTTGTTCTTGTAAAGGTGCCATGAGGTCATTGAGCTCAAGGAATTCTCCAGGGTGCAATTCCTGGTCGACCAAGTTGGCGTTTTGAGGCAAGGCCCAGTGCCCCCATCCAGGGAGATCATCATCCACATCCATTTCCTCTGCAGCTGCCATATTGTGAGGGGGAATTTCTTCATTCAGATCAGGCACAATCGGGTCTACAATAGGATGATGTTGTGGCAATGGACCAAGCATATGATTCATTTGATTTGGATGAAAATTTGCTTGCTCAGGGACAGGGTGAGGATTACCATCTGCAGGAATTGGGTCTTCATCAGGCGCCTCTGCACCCAGTATGTGGTCTTGCAGAATAACCACAGGAACAGTCTTAGAATCTGACTGAAAATCATTACCTTCCCCAATGACAATACTTGCCGGAATATCACTAAGAGATTCAACTCTGACCTTAATCAGCAGACTAGCTCTATTACTTTTCACTCTGTCCCACTGCAATAAGATCCCAAAACTGTTGACCGCATTGAAAAGTTCATGCATACAATGCCTATCAAATGGAAAACCACAGAGCAGAAGCCAAACTTCTCTGTTGAGAACAAATCTACGCCAGTTCAGACCCTCATTATGTTTCTGAAAGACAAAGTGCACATCGGTATACGGATGAGGTCCGTTTCGCACCAGATCATCTCTGTCAAAAGTGCTGTTCAACCGAACGTAGGCTTGACCGAAAGGGCAGGGAACAATTTCTGAAAAACCCATGTGCTTGACATCTGTGAGAAATTCAGAGACTACCTCTCTGATGTTGTTGAAGTGGACCGGCAAGTCTGGCATGGGGATGATGGAGACGATCGCCCATTCCTCATGGGTCGGCCTCACAGAGCCAGCTGCAATGCGCACACGAGCCGGCCTTCCTTCAATCTCCAAAGCCTGGTGCCCCGCGGGGATGAAAGGGGTGGGGTCGAAAGGAAAGGTAGCCATTGCTGGCAGATCAAAGCTTGTGGATGAAGACGATGGACGAGCAAGAGGAAGACGGACTAGGCAAGAAGGGGCAAGACTGGCGTGGTTGGAGGAATTCCGAGCGGCAGCGTGAAGACGGGAACCTACCGTAGGGGCAGCAAAACGAGGAAGGCAACCTATGCCATTAGTGGCAATAGTGCTGCTAGGCGGCTGATTGATTTGACTCGACAGTAAGGTGGTGGGTTGCCTCGGAATCTCAGTAGTCAAGTTGGGCCGGTGGGCATTTTGGGCGGAAATGGGCTGATCTTGTGGAGTGGGCTGCACCGAAATCTCCAATTGGTGAGAGAAACAATCTTTTGCAATGTGACCCCATTTCTTACAGGCATGACATTTGATACGGTTTGTGCAACTGGGCCTCAAGTGACCGGTTTCCAAGCAACGAACGCAGAATGGCTGCCCTTTCAGGTTGGGCCTGCGGGCCGAATTTTGAATAAGCGCATTTCCCTCCCTAGCATTGAAAGCCGCTGATGGCTCCAAGCCATGATTCCTCGCTGGCACGGCATCACCGGAAGAAACTGCCGCATTAATTCTCGATGAAGAATTTGATCTATTGGGAAAACGAAAAATCGCAGGAGATTGGAGTGCTTGAGCATAGGATTTCCTAGGATGCGAATTGAACACATGTGTCCATGCATCCGCTTTCTCTTTGAGATAGAGATCAAGCTCTGCTTCTGAATTGGGTCCTCCCTCCCCAAAGAGTAAGAAATTAGCGTTGAATTCCGGAAGAGATATGTTACCTCCTTTGATAATGGTGAGACCAACTTCTTGGGAAGAAACATAGAACTTGAAAGACCAATTTTGTAAACGCTCAACCTTGTAGCGCGATGCATAACCCCCGAAGCAGGACAAAAGACTGGTGGCAATGGACTGAACAGAGAGCTGGATCTTGGATCTTGTGAACTCCACCACCATAGGAAATCCTTTGGTGGTGTCCTCCTCCTCAGCGTTGGTGCGGACGCCCCAGACTCTCCAGATCTCCTCTTCAAACTCATGCCCCTGGCCAAAGTTAAGACTGGACAGAGACATAGCGAAACCTGACAATGGTGGACGCCGCACCCGGAGTGGATTGCAGCGGGGAGAAAGGGGAGGCTATGATCCCGCCGTGGCCGGAGTGAACGACGGCGGGAACAATCGGGTGGCCGCCGTGGCCGGAACGGCCAGCGACGGGGCTCTCAGACGGGGCTCTCAGACAGGACGACGACTTTCGAGGCTTTCTTGTTAGTTCTCACTTCTCAGCAAGGTATTAGACTCAAGCAGAGGATGTAATGTTTAAGCAAAAAACATAGCATAGCGAGATGTATGAAATACTGACATACTGGTTGTACTACACTGATCTGTATGTGTCACAGATAAAAGAGCACAGATGCAATGAAAACTTTCTCTCGGATCTGTTCATGGTATCTGCCGAAACACTTGTTAACGTGTACCTGTTTGCTGAGTACCTGGCGAAAATAAACAGCCCCTGGGATGCAGAGAACATTCTTCGTTTGGTAAGCAGAGCATATATATTGTTGTTTTCCTTATTCGATCAACCAATAGCTATAGAATTAGCCAGTGCCATTTTTTTCACTCACAGATCCGTAGCTGCCTGGCCGTGGTTATTGGACTTTGCCAAATGAGCTGGATACTATACATGGCATACACCCATCGCCATGAGGTAGTACCGCAAGCCGCCGGAGCTGCCACGAGCGGCGCTGGAGGCGTTGATACTATACAGCCGCCAAAGAGGACGAAGCACGCGGCGATGACGGGGAGGAAGTGCCACCAGAAGAAGAAGGCGTCGAGCTAGCGGTGACACAACCGTCTTAGTTGTGTGCACAGATGGTCACCGATCTTCCCATTTCACATGATTCCTTTTGAGACATTTTACGGTACATCAAATCAACCTGGGCCGTTCATTTCTTCGGCTTCTAGGGCCCACATTAGCCTATGGTACACCAGTTTTTCGGTAGTATATCTACACGTTGGGGGCATTGTTGGTACTATCAATCACGCAGGCGGCACCGCGGCCGTGACAAGGTTTGTGCACGCCTAC